>NC_137814.1:9738205-9938205 GCF_963921795.1 Nannobrachium achirus
GGATACTTCAGAGTACTGAACCAGATTTTTATTTTATTTATACATTTTGTCTGAGATGATTGATACTCACAGTAATTACCCCTGTGGCCTTTCAGCAGAGCGGAGGCATTCCCCTTCACTTGCCCAGCGTTAGTGTGATTTTCTGAAGCGATAATGAGCGGAATATAGGAGTTCTAAAGATGTCGCTCTGGCTCGGGCAGTGGCCAGCGCTTGGAGGGATTCCATCACTTTGATCCATATGAGAACAAGATGCAAGAAGCTGCCATGATGATGGCTTATAGCAGATGACTGCAGATCTAATCTGTATAGAGAGAGAGAGAGAGAGAGAGAGAGAGAGAGAGGAGGAGGAAGGTGCTTCTGATATAGCCATATTGGAGCCTTCTGCATCTAATCCATCAGAACTTTCTGCTGTGCTGCGAGGTGCCCACATTATAACCGCGGCATGACTCACCACTCATTTCCTCTTAAGATTTAAACCAGCTTTCCACTTGGTTGTTTGTCCCTCGATAGCACATGGGACCGTTAAATTAGATCATGTGTAAAATGCTTATATGAACATATTCTGTGGTTGCCTGTGTGTGCATTTAGCCACATGAACCCTAGGCCTACGCGTCTTTTCCTTGGCATGTCATAATAAGCGAACATTTGGCAAAAACATAATACATAAGCTCACAGCGTGATGTGCTGTGAGCTTGTAGATCTTCAATTTGAGATTTGGCATACAGGGAAAAGAGGAGGGGCCAAGGACTGGGGGGTGAGTGGGACCCCGATCAATGAAGTAGGGTTTAAGTGGTTAAAGGTTTTAAACATTAAAGGTTTTCAAACAATGTCATATTTCAGTTGATTATTCACAGTGTTCTGTGATGATATAGATATAGATCAATTTAATAATTATTTATATAAATACATCACATTTATGGATAGCTTTTCTGGGTTCTCAAAGGCGATTACAAACAACAGATCAGGCTTTATTAGAGCAAAACGTCAGTAAAAAGAAATAAATGGGGTCCACCAGTAAAAACAGTTAAAAATAGAAAGATAATTGATGAGAGAGGGGGTGTTTTCTTGGTTGTGCGTGTGGATTCCTCTTTATGCACTGCGACACTTGTGCAATGCTAGGTGCCCACATAATAAGCCCGACTGCATGACTGATTTCACCCAACCACTCATTTCCCCTCAGATCTAAAGCAGGTTTTCCACATGCTTGTTGACCCACACAGGACTAAAGCTAAATCACATCATGTGTACAGAATGGTTATGAATTATTTTGTGGCCTTTCTGTCCATTTATTGGTTTTGAATTTATTTACTATAATTACTTTTGCCCTCAGCGATGTAGCCAGACATTACCAAGATGTTTCTAGCTAGGGGTCTTGTGCTAGAGTTATTGCAATATTATTCTTAGAATCCTGGTTAATATAACTGGAACACACCGGTTGTATAATTGAAGATATCGATGCAGTTGTCAATAGGGCTGTCACTATTATTACATAATCGTCTAATCACAATCATTTGACATAATCACGATTATTTTTCATAATCGTCATAATCGTTTCGGCTACATGTTGAAACATTTTCTTATATATTTGTTTAATTAAAAATAGTGGAAATAGCAGATCTACAAGCTCACAACGCGTCGCGATGCGGCGCGTTGTGAGCTTGTAGATCGGCTATTTCCACTATCAATGTTCTTTTTAAACTGTAAAGTTGTGAAATATGTCCTTCATTTCTTTGTATATTTAGGTTATGTGTCATATCTGCCATGTGCAACTTCAAAGCCTACAAGCCAAATCGTTAATCGCAATTATTTGAGAGACAATCGTCATGTAAAATGTCATAATCGTGACAGCCCTAGTTGTCAAAAAGGACAAATAATGGTCAACAACATATTTGCCAGAGAGATATATCGGTTTGGGCTTTAAGTCTTGGGTTATGAAGAGTAAAAGTGTAGTGTAGGTGTCATAAGTTTCTCTGGCTTGCCCATGTGAGAACGTGATTCACAGAGCTTATTCCCATCCATAAAGCAGCAACCTTACAGTATGGAAACAGACGGCCTTGATTAGATTAAGCCAGTCAACAGGAGCCAACACAACGGACCATTTATCTGAGTGTGCGTTTTCCATTGTGTTGATTAGCGCCGGGTTTTCAACTTGTTAACTTTTACGAGCCACATATCGACTCGCGGGCCAGACTGCGATGGGCCAGTTCCTTTGAAGGCAGACCATTCGGTTTACTGCTGTGCGAACTACAGTCAACATTTGCTCAGCGTTCGCTCCGGCAAACCTACGTCACATAAACACCCCACCTGTTTTGTTTATTGTTACTGGGTTCTATTCGGAGCTCAGCGTGAATTAAAGAGAAAACACTTTTTGGGGGCATATAACAGGATAGATTGTTGTAAAAAAACAAAATAGACATCGGGTTTGGATGCTTTTAGAGGATGTATTTTTAAAAGCGAGTCTGTAAGCCATTTTGAGGATGATTCTCGTTTATTTTAATCACAAGTCCAATCACAGCACATCATAAAACCTGTCCTCAGGCGACACAGGCGGCAGAATGAACCGTTTGCACCTGCAGCAGTCCTAGCAATTATTGTCTGTACACCAGGGGTCTTCAACAGGGGGTCCGGGACCCCTAGGGGGTCCTCAGAGTTACTACAGGGGGTCCTCCAAATCTTGAACCGTAGTGTCCATATTCTGAGAACTGTAGTAAAAAATAGCAGATCTACAAGCTCACAACCCCTCGTGTTGCGAGGCGTTGTGAGCTTGTAGAAGAGGTTTGGTGTAGAGGGGAAAAAAGAGCAGACTAAGTACAGAGTGAAAGGTCAAGTTTATTAAGTATTGACGGTTCAAGTGGTTACATATCTGATAACACAAATTGACATGAATCCAAAATACACTAATGATTGTGCTGTCAAACGATTAAACTACGGTATATAGAATCTGGGGGTCCCTGCTTCATCTCTCTCTCAACTAAGGGGTCCTTGGCCTGAAAACGTTGAAGACCCCTGCTTTACTAGCCTGACACTCAGCCTGAATTGACAGATACAGGGTCTGTAACCAGGCAACTGCTCTACACCACCTCGGTTTAATTTCCTGTATAAGGATTTTAATTACTTTTGTGATTACTTGTAACACTAATCAAAGAGCAATATCCAAAAGCGTTGGTCACGTTACTACTGTACTGTATAGCCGTTGAAAAGTCAAAACGATATCCCATTTTACTTGATCAACCACATGAATAGGCCAACGTTCAGGGAAAAGAGACAAACATTTGCAGAAAATAACAGATATTTTAGCTCACAACGTGTCGGCTATTTTCGCCAAAGTGGTTTGGAGAGGAAAAGGGAGGGGACCAAGTACAGACCCCCGGCGGACCAATGGTTCAACGAAGTATAGGGTAATGAGTGTTCTGCCATAGAACAGGTCCATTTTATTGATATAAGAGAGGGGGGCTTTCTTTGTTTTACAGTTGTGCATTTGAATTGCTTTTACGCATGTTTGTACAAACCTTTCCAACTTAAAATGAATAAACATGTTTTTTTTTTTCAGACATTTTCTTATAGCCGTTCCATTTATGTTGTTTTGGTGGAATTTCACTAATTTAATGGGCATACATTAGAGTTACGTGTTTGATACATGTGAGCTTGATGTGGAAAAAGGGCGGAACCCCCGTATAAAAGTTGAAAGACGTAACACCATATTAAAAGAATTCCCATGCATGCACCCAGTGAAACGGGCGGTGTTTACAGTAGTAATTGTTCCAAACGTCTATGGTTGTAATCTTATGTAACCGTCTTCACAGTTTGAACCACGCCACTGTTCTGGGGAGAACATTCCACAAAAATACCCGATCTACAAGCTCACAACTCGTAACGACCAGAAGCGCTCTCGAACTTGTAGATCAGCTATTTTCCCAGAAGAGATTTGGTTGTAGAGGAAAACATACCTGTGGGAACCTGGTTCACTAAGTATACAGTATACAGTATTAAGGGATTCATTCATCTCCAACCAAAATGACTTTTATAGGTAAATAAAACACCCCTGTAGCGTTGGTTTATAATTCTAGATTGACAAGTGACTCCAATGGACAACTGCTGTTTTTCTTTTTTTTTTTAAATGTTTTTTATCCCACGTTTTTGCAACCCATTTTTCTCACCCAGTGACTACCTAACCTGTAGCCCTGGTTTCCGCTCTCCCCCTGCCGCGCCAGGGGACATTGGGGAGCACCTGGCTGGCTAGGGGGAGGTAGTATAGAAACCAGGACTACTGCATGTTTTTGTGTGAGGGCCTATGCCCAAGGAGACACGGGGAGAACATGCAAACTCACCACAGAAAGGCCCTATCGCCAACCCCACCTAGGGTGTGGGTGCTGATGACGCGGGTGGAGGAACACGCCCCCAGCACCCACGGCTTTCCCCGGCGGGAAACGAACCCAGGACCTTCTAACTGTGAGGCGAAGTGCTAACCACTGCACCACCGTGCCCCACAACTGCTGTTTTTCAACAGCAGTCAAAGTCATTCTTAGTTCTGTTGTAAACCGACATTGTAAAAAAAAAAAAGATATATTTTCAGTAACGTAGCATGTCCTCTCTCTCTCTCTGTGTGTCTTCTGTCTGGTCTTGTCTCTCCAGTGTGATCGGTGCGGACGCTGGGAATGGCATCCGCGTCTTCATCCCGGACATCGGCATGTTCGTGGCCGGCCTGGCCACCTGGCTGCTGTGTCGCAGCCTGGTGCAGAAGAGGCCGGCCGAGGACATGGCCCAGTACAACGCCGACTTCCAACCCGAAGAGCAGGTGGCCTTCATTTTTGTTGACTTCTCAGCAGTGTTGATTTTGTCGACTAAAACTATGACAAAAAAATGTTTGTCGACTGCGTTTTTTTCACAGACGAAAACTTAATAAAAACCAAATAAAAACTAAGCTGTGATGACTAAAACTAAGACTACATATATTGACAATTTCGTCAACAAAATAAAAACTAGACTAAAATGTTGGGGAGGGGCTGGTGGAGAAGATAGTCATTTTATGTTTGGTTGCTCTCAGGTGTTGCGTGCTGAAAATAGCAGATCTGCAAGCTCACAACGCGTTGCAGCACGACGTGTTGTGAGCTTGTAGATCGGCTATTTTCAGCACGCAACCAAGTGTAAAATCAGTCATTACGATGCCATCAAGGCCTGCCAAAAATCAACTGTAGATTTAGTCGCCTAAAATCTTATGATATTTAGTCGCCTTAAAACTAGACTAAAACTAAAACTTTTCAGGTGACTAAATCATGTCTAAAACTAAATGACATTTTATTCAAAAGACTATGACTAAAACTAAATAAAAATTTGCTGTCAAAAACAACACTGCATTTCAGTAGTACACACAAACAGTGGCCCGTGTTAAACATGTTACTTGAGTAAAAGTAGGAAAGAACAGGAGGTTGGCAGGTCACACAACTCACAGCCACGATGCAATAAACTTTATTTATAAATTACCAACGTTTCGACATTATGTCTTCATCAGGGTATGATTTGACTTGAGAAAAAGTACAAAAGTATTGGTATCAAAATATCGATTGATTGAAACCTTTATTTATTCTCGAAAAGAGCATTGAGGTTCGCCCACATTTGCAATGCTGTCGAGATTACACACACACAAAAAAGTACCACAAGCAGAAGTACTAAAATGTTTTGAAAATAGCAGATCTACAAGCTCACAACACGATGCGACGCGTTGTGAGCTCCAGTAAAGTAAAAAGTAACCTAAAAACTGTTCTTAAGCACAGTACTTAAGTACATATACTTAGTTATTCCACCACTGGACACACAAACCACAATGAAAACTCTCTGTCTGTCTGTCTGTCTGTCTGTCTGTCTGTCTGTCTGTCTGTCTGTCTGTTTGCTTCTACCTCTAAATGTGTGTCTGTTTGTCGTGTGCGGGTAAGTGCTCTGTATGTATGTTTAATGTATCGCTGTCTACTTATTTCTGTCCATCCGTCCATCCGCCCGTCCGGCCTCCATCACTGTATTTCAGTCTGTCTGTCTCTCTTTCTCTCTCCTCCTCCTCTTCCTCGTTCCATCTCTCTCTCTTCTCTGTTTCTCCCATCTCTCTATTATACTGACCTGACTTCACCTCACCTCCCAGTCATGTTTTGTGCAATGGCCCGTTCATTGACAGCATGAAAGCTTCCCTCCCATGCTTCATAAAAGATCTGGGAAATATGGGGAGAACAGAGTGTGCTCCCCAGGAGTGTTCTTGCAGTGGTGATGACCTGGAACCCAGCCCTGTTCTCCCCCCTCCTCCTCCTCCTAACCCCAGTCCCTTGGCACGCCGTTACTGTCCTGTTAACGACTCTCTGCTAATTAAATCCACATTCACTTTTCACTCCCGACTGTGGCACTCCTACTGGCCCAGATGGCACGGTTCCCCTTCATTGATACGCGCACGAGATCGTCATTATCCTTGTTGTTGTTCTTCTGTTTTTCCATCTCTGTCTGTAGGGTGTTTGATTTAGACCCTAATAGGAAATAGTCAACTGTTTAAAAGTTTGGCGTGCCAGATCAGTGTGGTTTGAATGTTTTGACTCAGATTTCTATAACTTGTTATGTATTTGACATACACACTCCTGGCATTATCTAAAGGGGGCAAAAACCAAACACTCTGGTTCTACAAGTAACATAAAACAACAGTTTTTCTTCATAAATGTCACATAGTGTAGTGTAATGCCGCCCCCTGTTCGGGGCGTGGCCGCTCAGAACGAGCACATTGCTTGGCTCCCGGTACTGCTGCTTTCAGCGTTGTCAAGGGTCATGCCAATTTATAGCGTGCGGCCGCTTGGAACGCATGGCTGTTTGGAGACGGTGGATTGCTTGGCCCCTGCAAGTGCCGCTTGCACCACGCGTCCTATCAACTTCACAATGGACAGTGGACACTGTACTCTTTTGGGTCCTCGGGAATTCTAAATCTGGTTGCACACTGCACTGTGTTTTGTCGTTGCGTTTTGGAAACTCGAAATCCTCTAAAGCATTTTTCAGGTCAAGGAGAGAGGGAGAGAAGAGAGAGAGCAAGGGACCCAGTGTTGACAGTTGCGAAAATCGATAAAGATCAACCCTGGTCCGAAAATAAATACGAAACGGGCGGCAGTGTGCAGACGTGATTGACATAACGTTAGGTTGATTTTATTGTACTTACGCGCTCAGAAATTCACTCCGATATTCGGCCCGAAAAACGCAGCAGTGTGCAACGACCTTAAGTGTAACGTTGATTGGAGGAACAGTTCTCACGATATGCGTACTAGGCCAAACAGACAGACATACTATACATACTGAGATTCCTAGAATGTATAGATACCGGTAGCTATATTTATGTATATATATTTATATGTTACTGTACCGGTACCTAAAGGACAGGGGAGGGTGTTTGTTAACAACACAAAAACAGTAAAGTGCAGGGAAACGCAGTTGAGGAGCTACAAGTGAGAGACTAGCTACAGTAGGGTACTTAAGGTCTTTGCACACTGCTGCGTTTTTCAGGCCAAATATCGGGGTGAATTTTGGAGCGCGTGAATAAAAAAATCAACCTCACGTTATGTCAATCACGTTTGCACACTGCCACCCGTTTCATATTTATTTTCGGACCAGGGTTGATTTTTTCCGATTTTTCGCAACTGTCACCACTGGGTCCATTGCTCTCTCTCTCTTCTCTCTCTCTCCTTGGCCTGAAAAATGCTTTCGAGGATTTCGGATTTCCAAAACGCAACGAAAACACGCAGTGCAGTGTGCAATCACCTTCACAGTCCATGTACTGTAAAGCTGGTTGCACACTACACTGTGTGTTTTCGTTGCGTTTTGGAAATCCGAAATCCATAGGCCAGGGAGAGAGAGGGGAAATAGAGGGAGAGCAAGGGACTCAGTGTGACAGCTGCGAAAATCAGAAAAAATCAACCCTGGTCCGAAAATAAATACGAAACGGGTGGCAGTGTGCAAACGTGATTGACATAATGTGAGGTTGATTTTCTTTTTTTTACGCGCTCGGAAATTCACTCTGATATTCGGCACGAAAAACGCAGCAGTGTGCAAAGACCTTAACATTACCAAAATCATTTCTGTCGGGCAGAAACCTTGTATCTTCACACAGTACAGTATGTCACCTTTTGTGATGTCTTTTTGTCTTTTTGTAAATGAATGCCCTTCTTCGTCATACAAGAGTGTAGTGCGAAAGTAGCAAAAATAGCTGATCTACAAGCTTATATAGCTACACTTCACGAGACGTTTGTGAGTTTGTAGATAGTGCTACCTTATTTCCACAATTCATTTATTTTTGTGGTGAAAGTGAAAGTGGTTATGGCCATGTGGGTTTTATGAATATTGAACCAATGGAAAATAATAACAAGAGCTTGTGACTAAATAATGACTACAGAAGAACTACTGGAACACAGGTACTTTTGCCCCATTTAGTGAAAAGCAATGGTTTTGGACATACAAGGTTTCCACCTGACACCAGATGTTGATTATTATCGTCGTTGTCGGGTGGAAACCTCGTATCTCCAAGTTTCAAATATGTACGTTCTTTCGCAAGTAAAGCCCTGCTTCATCATACAAGGCTGTCGCACAAAAGTAGTGAAAACAGCAGATCTACAAGCACACAACGCCTCGCGGTGCGAGGCGTTGTGTGCTTGTCGATCGGCTGTTTTCACTAGTTTAAATCATTTCTAAAACGATAAATGCAAAACAAACGGTTTTGGACATACAAGGTTTTCTGCTAGGGCTGAAGCACAAAATCACCTGTAGGCCACCGTAAAAGGTTTCAGCACCAAGGACAGTTCTGCCAACAGGCAGAGCACCATTAATCAGTGCATATTGAAATGGTACAGCAGTGGGCATTAGAAAGGGCACAGGCCAGGGATAGTAACACAATGCCCACCCTGGCGAGTGTCAGTGCAGCTGAACCAAGTGCAATCTCAGTTAGCAGCCCTCGTCCTATAGACCAGTGGTTCTCAACCATTTTTCTGGAACAGGATCCACTTGAAAATCTTCAAAAGTTTTCGCACCCCGTCAGATTGGCGGGCCGCATTTATTTTAATGATCAATCAATCGATTTATCAGTGATCAATTTTTGGTAGATTTTAAGAAAGTAGTACCATGACATTATTATTACATTTTATCATTAAAATCTTAGTATTTTGCCAGTTATCTGCCCACAGATTGGGAATCGCTGTCCTAGATCCTTACCCTAACCATTACCACACCAATCCTGTGCCTATACGTAACCATCTCCAAACGAATCCTTAGAATGAACCATCTCTGTGAAGTCAGTGGTTCCCAAACTTTTCAGATCGAGACCCAAAAGAGAGATCAGACGTTTGCCCGGGACACAAACTAGTGAAAATAGCATAGCAGATCTAAAAGCGCACAAGGCCTGGCTTCGTGCCGCGTTGTGAGCTTGTAGATCGGCTATTCTCACTACTGCAGTATGTTATTTCTTAAATTCCATTAGTTCATAAGTAGATAAAGAAAATGGGATTTTTACTCGAGTCATGACCCATATAAAAAGTGGTCCGTGACCCACCACCAATGGGTCCCGACCCACTGTTAGGGATAACCCCTGATATAAGTGCTAACCAACTGACATGCTTGTCATGATGTGACATCAATCTTACCTAGGACAACTGTTACCTTGCACTACTGGAACAAAAGTTGTACTGACTCTGACCTCTAACATACTTTTCCCTGAGAGGGTTGCTGTGGCTTCTTGCTGTGGCTCCCATTATTGCTTAAAAAAAGAAAAGAATATATATATATATATTCTTGACTTATTTGCACTGACTTTGGTCACTTATTTTCTGGCCCTGCACTATTGGGTTGTGTTGGTTGTACTGTGTACTATTGCGGTGTTGATATGGTGGTGTGATACTTGTGTTGCATGACTGCATTGACTAGCAGTGACTGTTATGTGCACTTTTTTTGTTTGGCACTGTTTGTTAAGTTATGCTTTGAGTATAGCTTTTTTGGGTGTGTGACGTGTCACTTATGAGCGTTGAATGTTTCGTGGTCACTTTATGTATATATTCATGGGTTGCATTTGTAGTCCTACACCAGCCATTTTGAGGACCAACACAGGTGTTTTGATTAACGTAGAACATTGGTTCTATGCCAATCAGACAAATTGAACACCTGTGTTGGTCCTCAATATGGCCGGTTTAGGACTACAAATGCAACCCATGAATTATTCTTCTTTTTTTTGCAATAGCTTTCGACACTTTATGTTTTATTTATCTTTTTTTGTGCTTGCTCTTTGGACTGTACACTACAGTACTCTTTTTCTTTTTCTTACTTCTCTGTAACTTGTAACCTTAACTGCTGTGCTGCCTCTGGGCAACTGAATTTCCCCCGTGGGATAATAAAGGTATCTATCTAATCTATGCTCTCCCCAAGGAGGAGGAGGAGGAGGAGGAGGAGGGGGAGAAGCTGAGCCTGGACGACAACATCCTGCTGGAGGAGGACTACGAGGCCGGGTACGAGGCTGGGGAGGACGAGGAGGCCGAGGATCTGGACGAAGAGGAGGAAGAGGAGGAGGAGGAGGAGGAGGAGGCGGTGGAGAGCACCAAGATGAAGGTGCTGCGGCTGGTGGCCAGCGTGGCGTCCAGAGTGAAGGAGATCATCGGCAACCTGATCACCACGGCGGGACAGGTGGTGGTCACCACCCTGCTGGGTCTGACCGGTCAGTGGCTCCATTGTAAAAACTCCTCTTTCAGTGGGAGTGGAGGACAGAACCTTTTGGTTCAGTTTTTTGGCTATGTATTCGAATAGTCGAATATTCGACAGGACTAACCAAACTGGCCAAACTATCAAATATTAAGTAAGCAAGAGGCGAACATTGTGAAAATAGCCGATCTACATGCTCACAACGCCTCACGTTAGCAGTGAGCATGTAGATCTGCTATTTTCACAATATTTATCTGCGGAACCGAGTTAAATGTAATTCCCACAATTCCAAGTGCTTGTCAGGGTGGGGGTCCCAAGTTCAAATATGTTTATTTTGGGGGTCACGGCCTAAAAAGGTTTGAGAACCCCTGGTATAGAGCATTAACAAATTCTTCCACCAGGGGTATTGACAACTCATTCTTATGACTTCCTATCTAGCCAAGCTTTATAAACTATATATTTCGTAAAGGGAATACAAAAAAATAAACACAAGTGAATATTCGACTTCGGTGAACAACGTCGAATAGTGACTTTGATATTCGAATATTTGGTGAATGCCCTAGTCATGATATTTTACCTGTCTGTTAAAGCATGAAGAGTACTCTCTGACTGTTTTAATGTTTAGGTTACCATTGTCTTGTAAATCAGTAGTTATGCATGTGCCTCTACAGCATTATGCAAGAAGGGTCATAGTCAGTGCATCTATAGCATCATGCTAGCAGCGTCATGTAAAGCTGTATCTACACGTGTGCATCTACAGGCATCATACAAGCAGTGCCATGTACAGTAAATCTCTATCTGTAGTATCATGTGCACCTACTGACGTCATACTAGTAGAATCATGTACAGATTCATCTAAAAAATGTGGAAAAGTTCATTATTTTCCGTAATTCCGAAACTTTCATATATTCTAGATATTGTACTTTGTGTATGCATGCAGTGAAATATTCAAAAGCGTTTTTTCCTTTAATTTAGATTTTTATGGCATACAGCTCATGACAATCATTCAAATATTATTACACAAGACTACTCAAAACAAGGATTTATAATATAGCAATGTCAACCTTCTGAAGTCAGAGTTGCTTGAAGTCCAGTGTGAAGTTTCCACAGTTAATGATGACGCTATGGCATCTGCTGCTTTTTTACACAATATTCTATTTTTTTTATCTGTACATCTGTATCTATATATGTGCATATACAGCATCATGCTAGCAGAATCATGTTAAGCTACATCTACCGTAGTTTCCTGTTGAGATTGGCACATTTCCTGGGGCAACCTGCCAAGATCACACATGTCACACAGGTCTTTTTTCTTTTTTACTCTAAAAAAGCAGTGCATTTGAAACATTACAGTGAACATCATGGGGTGATCACTGCTTGCCTCCTGTGAATTGTTTTATTTTTGTTTATTTTCTTTTTATATCGTTGCTGAGTGACGTGAGTGAGAGGAAAAAACCTGGGCGAAATCTGCCAATCTCAACAGGAAACAACAACAGTACATATCATCACTGTCGGGCAGAAACCTTGTATCTCCAAGTTTCAAATGTGTATGTCTTTTAGTAAATTAAAGCCCTACTACATCATACAAAAGTGTCACGCAAAAGTAGTGAAAATAGCCGATCTACAAGCACACAATGCCTTGCATCGCGAGGCGTTGTGTACTTGTAGATCAGCTATTTTCTCTACTTCAACTCATTTTTAAAACAATAAAAAAACGGTTTTGGACATACCGGTACAAGGTTTCCACCAGACAGCGACGATATGTGCATCTACAGCATCATGTAAAGCTGTATCTACATAATGTTCATCTACAGCATCATGTAAAGCTGTATCTACATAATGTTCATCTACAGCATCATGTAAAGCTGTATCTACATAATGTGCATCTACAACATCATGTAAAGCTGTATCTACATAATGTTCATCTACAGCATCATGTAAAGCTGTATCTACATAATGTTCATCTACAGCATCATGTAAAGCTGTATCTACATAATGTGCATCTACAACATCATGTAAAGCTGTATCTACTGTACATAATGTGCATCACCAGGCATCATGCTGCCATCGCTGACCTCGGCCGTCTACTTCTTCACCTTCCTGTTCCTGTGCACCTGGTGGTCTTTCTGCCGGACCATCGACAGGCTGATCTTCAGCTGCATGTGTGTGTTGATGGCCATCTTCAGCGCCGGCCACCTCGTCGTCCTCTACCTGTACCAGTTCCAGTTCTTCCAGGAGGCCATCTCGCCAGATGACGGCTACATCAGGTCAGATATACCAGCTGTAATCACTTTTATTGCCAGTTACAGTAAGTTGGAGAAGGAGGTCGCACTTCAACCGTGGGATTCTCGTTGGGCTGCTAAATCTAATATCCAGCATATTCCGAAATAATGTGAAATATTTAGCACATCGCGACAGACAAACGCTAAAGCGTTTTGGCACAGAGCCTGAGCGCTCTGAAGAAGTCTCTCTGCCGAGTATTGTCTTCCTTGACCTGAAATTGGACATGTGCTACCTTTTTCCATTTTTTTATACAGAAATATCTCCCTATTTTAGCAGAGTCAGATTTTTGTTTTGATTCTCTTTTTTGTCCAGAAGAAACAATACGAATCTTCAACCCCAGTTCCGTCTAAAGTTCTCCTCGTCACCTTCTGAACGTTCTGTTCGTTCCTAGCTTTACAGTGAGCGCTATCCAATATGTTTTAGTTATTTTTCAGCACTAGATATCACATGACCGTTCCCCGATATCTTTCTGAGAAAGGAAAAGTTATGAGCTGTCACAGGTTTGTAGGGTTCAGGGCCTCAGCATCTGACACTTTTAACAGTGCATATTGCTGTTGATATACAGGATCCTTCCAGAAGCTTTCGGGTTAGTTGCACAATACAACAAATGGTACATGTACAATTATAAAACAAGAAATTGTAGTTATAGTTTACACTAAACTAAACTAAAGCAAAACAAACTAAAGTAAACTAAACTAATACCCAAGTTAGCTGTTGGAGCAATCATTCTAGTGATCTATACTTCAGTATTTGATCGCAGTAAATGTCCCTGAATTTTATCTTTAACCTTTATCTTTATCCTTTGTGATGACACATACATTAGGCAACATTTGCCCATGTACTGTATTTAAAAATGAAATGTAATAAATGTAAGTTACAAAATGTAAGAAAATGTATATTAATATAGTTATGGTGACAACTAATAGTCAACAAATAGTAACACAAGTACATACAGTAATGGGACAGGACATCAGAGCAATGTTTTTTATGTTATTGCATAACTGCAACACATTGCTCAATGAGATGACAAATCCTAGACGTTTTAGCTCGGGGATATGCGAAACTCAAAGCAGGCTTGTTTAAAACACCAATAAATATTTATCATTGTTAAAAACAACAAGAAAAAGGCAAACGCAGCTGGTGTGTCCATGCATCACTCTCCCTACCATTCATCAGCATAAGAGAGGGCCAGGATAGTGGTGTTGTTATATTATGCATGAGAGCGGAGCCGTTTGTGGCGTTGGTGGTTAAACACAATGGCTAGAGTTTAGCGACAACTGGGCACTGGAAAACAACAGTCATGCTTGTCCATGCTCTGTGTGAAGAACATGTTCTTGGAAAGCAAGCAGTGGTGGACAAAGTACTCTGCAATATAGAAATACTTAGAAATACTAGAAGTACAGTAAAAGTCCGGAATTCAAACGGGGACTGCCCGATAGGTCGAACTCCCTTTGGGTCGAACAGCGTCGACAGGTTAGATAATCACTCACCAGCGTCGGCAGGTTAGATAATCACCCGCGTCACGGTTACTGAGGTTAGGGTTAGGGTTAGGGTTAGGCTTAGGCATAGTTTTACTGAGGTTAGGGTTAGGGTTAAGGTTAGGTTTTGGTGGTCGGACTAAAGGGTGTTCGACGTAACGATATGTTACCATTCAAACTTTACTTGAGTAACAGTACAACAGTTTTGGTATCAAAATATACTTTAAAGTACCAAAAGTAGAAAGTACTCATTATGCACAATGTCCCATTTCAGTTTTCATAAAATGTATACAAATATTTTTGAAAAAAGGAAATCTACAAGTTCACAATGTGTCGCATTGCGACGCAATTTTCAAATCGATTAATGTATGTAGGGCTGAAATGCATTGAACTATTGAACATTGGAAATACTCCAGTAAAGTAAAAAATACCTCAAAATTGCACAGAAGTACAGTACATGTTCTTTGTTACTTTACACCACTGATAGCAAGCAACTAAAGACTGGTCTACAAGCTCACGATGTGTTGCAACACGACGCCCTGTCAGCTCGTACGCTGACTATTTTCAGCAAACGTGCGCTGAAAACTAGGCTTTGATACCACTACACAGTGTTGTGTTTACACAGGGGTGTCACACCAAATTCTGGGCCCTGGGTACCTCATGAGTGGGAACGCATTATTATGCATTATTTTGTGCTTTAACCATTGAAAAATAGCAGATATACAAGCTCACAGCGCTGCACTGCGAGCTTGTAGATCTGCTATTTTTGAAAAATCGTGAAAATTTGTGCAGGTCTTTGAATATTTTTGAATATTTTTGACACTATAAATATGACTATTGCCCACATTTTCACGTCTTTTCAAAAATAGCAGATCTACAAGCTCGCAGCGCGGCACTCGGTGCCGCGCTGTGAGCTTGTATATCTGCTATTTTTCAATAGCTAAAGTATAAAATAATTAAGGCCCCTCCACCTTGGGCCCTAGTAACTCAGTCCCACTTTCCCCCCCAGTGTGACGCCCCTGTGTTTACAGATGGGTCTCTTCTGCCTTAGCAGGATACGGAATAACGAGGGTGTAAATTCTGGCATGTTACAAATAGAGGCTAGAGATGATGCTACACACAAAACTCTAATAACAAATCCACAGAAGCATGAAATTGCAGCCAGGAAAGATAAGTACCACTCTCAAAAAAAGGAATAAACTAATGTCCATTCAGTATTTGGCAGTAACCCAATCAACATGAATTTTAATACATACTGTTGTATGTTTTTTTTAACAGAGGCCAAACAACTAGTATAAACTACTCTGATGGGTGTTCAGTCTGTCTTTACAATTTTTTTTACAGTACAAAACATTTTTTTTTTTTTTTTTTACTGGATAGAGAGACCGTCTGGTAATCAGAGGGTCCCCGGTTTGCCTCCCGGTCAGGTCAGCCCAGTATATATACATGTCGTCACAGTCGGGTAGAAAATTTCATAAAATAAAGCCCTGCTTCATCACACAAGACTGTCGTACAATAGCAGATCTACAAGCCTCGCACCGCAAGGCGTTGTGTGCTTGTAGACCGTCTATTTTCACTAGTTTAAATCATTTTCAAAATGATAAATACAAAACGAACGGTTTTGGACAAACAAGGTTTCCACCCGACAACGACGATATCGAAGTGTCCCTGTCTCTTACGGTACGTGCTTGTTTCTGAATTGTGCCACATTTTTACAAAACGTACAATGATGGTTCATCAGTGGTGGCTCCAGAGAATTGTGACTTGGGGGGCTATGGGGGAGCTGGCTTTTTTAGAGTGGGGGCTAACAAACAATAATGAATAGTACTAATATAACAAACGTGATTCACTCGCACCTAGGTTATGGATAACTGAACAGACCAGATCATTGGCAGTTTCCAGCTCCAAATCTGAGGACTGTAGGTGATTGGATAGGGTTTTTGTGAGGCTGAAGATGCTTTCCAGCATAAAAAGTATGATTTTATAGTATGGTTTACATTGAAGTCTGTCAATTGTCTTTCACATATTCATATACATTTTATTTATTTATTCCTTAAATATTTTTCATCAGTATTGGGTTTGTGGGGTGGTGGGGGGGGGGGGGGGGGGGGGGGGGCTTAGGGGGTGCTAAGCCTTCATCAGGGGGGGCTAAAGCCCCCTCTAGCCCCCCCTGGAGCTGCCTCTGTGGTTCATTGTGCTTTTTTTTAACTCACACCATAGTTTTCCTGACTGTTGCCCCTCTCTCTCTCTTCTCTCTCTCTCTCTCTTCTCTCTCTCTCTCTCTCTCTCTCTCTCTCTCTCTCTCTCTCTCTCTTTCTCTCTCCCTCTCCCTCCCCCTGTGCCCTTGGCGTTTGTGGAGCCTTATTGATTTTATGGGCTCTCATTTGAAAGCCGTGCTGCAGTGTGTCAGGACCAATGCCATTATGTCTATGTATAGCTTTAGACTGCCTTGGATAAACCCTGCTGGTCCCCTACTCCCAACCTCCTGCTAGATGGGCGAGATGGCATCGCTGATAAACACTGATTACTGTGTTGCATTGACAAGTCGGCCATCGGAAAACAAACTCGTTCGGAGTTACTGTAATGGGTTACTCTCATGCTGGCACTTAATTTTGAAAATACTGCAGATAATGATTAGGAAAAATATATTCTAAGACGCCTCTTAGTCTCTAATAATGTTTAAGATGTAAGATTTGTTTTATTGTTAAATCTCATATACTGTATTAGGACAATAGTACAAATCTTTGGTTTTGGTTCCTCAACATTGTAGCAGCAATAACAACAGTAAGAAATCAATTTGTTAAGAATATAAACAATAGTAAGCAGAATAAAGACAAATGGCAAAGTATGTGCAGTAGGTGCTTGAAGGAAGGTGCTTGCTATATTTATGTTTGCGTGCGTGCGTGCGTGCGTTAGGCAGACAGGTAACAGCCCTATAACATGTTTCTTAACATAGTAGCTCCTCTTTAAGGCTAACTCTGGAACGTTTACACTTCCATGTGGGTGATTCCTATCTGATGGCTCATTAGATGAATAGGCCTTCTATGTCAGCGTCTGCTCTCTTCCTCTATGTACAGTATGTTAACGTCCACTTTTCCACTGCTCTGAGGTATTTCTGCTCTGAGGTATTTCTGTCTTCCTCGGCGCAATCTGTCGATAAAAGTAGCCTTCCCTCCCTCCCAGCATCCCATGTTTCCTATTCCGCAACACCCCGGGCTGCTCATGCTCAAGAAGGAAAACTCCACGAAGGAAAACTCCACGCCGTAAATACATTTGGTCCCTTATTGAACAATAGGGCCGGTTTCAGTGGCTTTGCCCTAATTGTGGCTGTTGACAGTGGCGTGGCCTTGCCACGAGGGCCGGCGTTGAGTGAGAGTGTTGAGACGCCTGGCTTCCACCTCGCTTCCTGACGCGCCGCCGCCACCGTTGCCCGATTCTGCGAGAGAAAAACAAGCAACCAGGTCAATGAAAATAGGGCCCCAAAATAAGCCCACAGGTCGCTTATAATAAGCGGACATGGCAACCCTGGCCGCCACCGCCTCACAATGGAACTCCCCGAGTCACGTGACCTCCACCAGCTGCTGGAGGAGAAGCCGTTCAGGAAGTGGCGTGTCAGGAGGGGGCGTGGCCTCTTCTACATGGCATACTCTCTGCCTCTGAAGGTTGTCCAACAGTGGCTGTCCTTGGTACAGTTCCTGTACAGTACACGACCTTCTTTGTTTTAGCGGAGAGGAAGCGTCGTCATCTCACATCCTTTCAGTCGGTGTCGCACACATGTGCTACTGGCTGAGACGCCAGTTCACATTTTCCAGTTTGTTAAGGAGAGTTAGTCAGCGTTTAGTGCCGTAGCATTGAACAGAATGTCGACACCGGTTTCAGTAGCAGCTCTTCATCTCTAAATCTCCCCCACTTGATACTACACAGTCACAGTGTCACACAAAAGCATCAAAAGTAGCACATATACAAAAGCTTGGCCGTGTTTCGAGCTTGTAGATCTGCTACTTTTGCTATTTTTGAATATTTGAATCCTGAAAAGTAACAGGAGGTTTCCACCCGACAGAAACAATATATAAAATAGCAGATATTAATTAAAACAGGTACGCAAGACCATAGAAAATGGTGAGAACTAGAAAGGTGCATATGATCATATTTCCACCAGGCCGCGTGGCCTAGCTATGGGTCTGTTTATGTTGTGGATTGCAGCTGTAAGGTCCTGAGCAAGCTCATATATTTTTCAAGCCAATTACAGGCAGACAGAATGGAATATCGAAAAGGTGCAGTGCTTGTATGACTCTTGAGATCATGTACCGGTATGCCTAATTTGGGTTTTAAAAGAATCATGTTTCAACAAACAATGATATCTGTCACATTTCTGCCACCCCTGATGGTACAAAGTGATTTAGCTGATTATCTTGTAACATGGGCTACTCCCACAAACTTTGCAAGCCACATATAACCAATTTACAGTATATGGAATACCGATATATCGGTAAGATGCTGTACATGTTTATCAGCTCTGGATTCACACACATGCACGTACGCATGCACGCACACACGCGCGCGCGCGCACACACAGGTGAAAACATAATCATCCCCACACTTTGGCCTGGTGGAGATAATGGGCTAAATGTAAAGCTTTAAAACCTGTGTGTGTACAAAGGTGTTTTAAGAGTTCAATGAAAGGATGAGACTGCTGTAGGCCTTTCAGAAGTATTACTGTGCGCATTTCCTCTATGATTACTGCATCCATCCTGGCATTGTTTCTGAAATCGATAATTAGTTTTGTACTGTAGATGGACCTTCCATGGTCCACTATGCTATATTGTACAAGGCACTTTCTCAGTCTTATCCCTCTGTCGGATGACTTCAGATCAAGTCGTTCAAATGATAAAAAGGTAAGGTTAAGGCTCCACTTTAGTCTATGTTGTGTGTTGTTTACAAAAGACATTCGTACACAGTGACAGACACACCGTGTAACTACCCAATCCCAGTCCTAGCACCGAATCCTGCATTTTCAAATGATATGCGCCCTACATACAGTACTGTATGCACAGTACCTCCACAACAAGTCATATTAGTAATTAGTGACATTGTGTTACTCTCATTGCAGCCTATAGGCTAGCTGTTTTCAAGTAGAATCAAGCAATATAACAATTGCTAAATCAATAAAAATGATATCGAATCGGGTTCTAAATCAGTGTGTTGCGATTGGGTTTGGTGTAATTAATCACACCTGTCAATTGTTGTGCCACATAAGTATACTGTATGTTCTCACCAAAGGAAGTTTTCAAATTGTCATTCTGTCAGGTGGAAACCTATAATTATGTCCAATACTAAGTTTTAGCTGTTGTGGATTTACAAAAAAATAAATGTTCAGTCCAGTAATCACCTGTTGGGTAGGAGAATGTGGTACGTGTGCAGCTTGTGGGAAAGTGGATATAGCCTACAGTATTTGACTAAACACACCTTTTCTGCCAGAACTTTTAAGAGGATATGAAACCAGAGGACAATATTTGACCCCAAGTAACAGCAATGAATTATTGGGTGAGTGCAGTCTGCACACAGAGCGCCACAACTTTTAATGGCGGGAGGGCATGGGAGTGAGTGATCTATGGCTGTGTAGTGTACTTGAAACAGAAGAACTGTAGGTAATGTCACAGCTATTCTAGGGCTAGGGCTTTTCGGTGGTAGTTTTAGTTCAGTGAGAGACAACCACTCCTATGAACTGAGACCCAAGATAACATGGGTAATTGATGCTTTCCACTCCTTGGCATGTGTTGGCTATACTCCCCTTCAGATACTGCGTACTGTGTATGTTGGACTGTGCCTTACTGTATGTTACTTTCTTCTAAGGCTGTGTTCCATTTAGCAGAGCCTTTCCAGTGAGCCAATTCAACATGCACAATAGCAGCACCCTGACTCTGTTTGACCTGAATGGAATGCAAACTTAATTATTATCATTAGTAACACCTGTGAAGGAAGTGAGTAACATTACACAACTATTTATGTCAATATGTTGGCTGCTGTGAAAAAGGTCTATGATTCGACTTGTACTTGCACATTCTCTGGTTGAGGTTGAGAACTGACTATTTGTCAAAGATGGTTCAGAGTAATAATGTTGGTATAGTTTCTAGGTTTTTTGAGAGTTGCTCATGCTGCTACAGTATTTTTGGTGTGGAGCAAAATTCATGTGTGTGATGTTCTTTAGTATAAGAGCAGTGATTGTGGCTTTGTGCATTTACTGCACTGGTTCTCAATATGGGGTCTGGGGATCCCCAGGGGTCTGTGAGGGGGTTCCAGGTGGTCCCCAGCAAAATGAGGAACAGCTTAATGCCTTTAACCCTTTTTTATATTTAGGTTTAGGCTATTCGAAAAGAACCAATCTACAAGATCACAACGTGTCGCATGGCGATGCTTTGTGCAGCTTTGGCGATGCTTTGTGAGCGTGTGGATTGGCACGTTTTTGGCATAAAAATCCACGTCTGAAAATGCTTGAGAACCCCAGATCCACTGCATTAGCCACCTGAACCCCAGCATCCCTTTCCCTGGGGGAATATTCACCCCAAAATAGCTGATCTGCTATTCTTGGTTAAGAGATTTGGTGTAAATTGGAAGTAATGGTCCGTTTTACTAAGACTGAAGTGTTTAAGTGGATTTCAGAGAGTTTAAGTGGTTAACATGGTCTCTCTCTGTCTGTCTCCTCACAGTGTGTTTGGGATCTCCACCATTGCTCAGACTGACTGCCTCAGGACGTGGAAGCTTGTGGTGAATCCTAACCTACGGTGGCACCACTTTGTCAACCCCATCATGCTGCTGCTGCTCTACTACACTCTGGCCACGCTGATCCGTCTCTGGCTGCAAGAACCCATCGACCAGCCAGTGAGGACGTCTGTCTGTCTGTCTGTCTGTCTGTCTGTCTGTCTGTCTGTCCGTAAGATGAAATTCAGTTGCAAGTGTGACTCGCGTCACGGCAACCACACTTGCCGTGATGCGAGTCACACTTGAACACAAATGAATTTCATCTTACCATTTTGGATTTTCCCCATTCACTGTGTCAGTCCTTGTCCCTTTTATGCCCATGTATATGTACTGTATGTATATCGTCGTTGTCGGGTGAAAACCTTGTATGTCCAAAACCGTTCGTTTAGCATTTATCGGTTTAAAAATGATTTAAACTAGTGAAAACAGACGATCTACAAGCACACAACGCCTCGCGGTGCGAGGCGTTGTGTGCTTGTAGATCTGCTGTTTTCACTACTTTTGTGCGACGGCCTTGTATGATGAAGCAGGGCTTTACTTTGCGAAAACTTGGAGATACAAGGTTTCCACCCGACAACGACAATATGGACATACTGTGTCAGTCTAATGTGGTCTGTGATGTCAGACATCTACTGTATGATGTCAGTCATCTTCATATTTGGGAATTTTTAAATATTAATTAAAGTTAATAGAGAAAATCAATTCACGAATAAATGTATATACCGGTATCTATCTATAAATGCGAGAAGTCTCTGCGTGTGTGTTTGTAATCCGCGTATCTCGAGAACCGTTCGTCCCACCGGCTTCAGATTCGGCACGCGCGCTCCCCGCCGCGGCACGGAGTGCAGTGCCGGGCCTCGACCCGACCCGACGCGCGGTTTTCCCTAACCGGCGCGAAACGTTCGGAATCTCCTTATGCGGGGCTGATTGTTGACATCAGGCTGTTCCGGAGGAAATCGGCGCAAAATCGGTCATTGTGACATCACTGCAGTGCCGGGCGCAAGCGCTGACTCATTGTGACATCACTGCAGTGCCGGGCCTTGCCTCGAACCGACAGATATCTCCGTATATGGGCATAAGACTGAGAACTCCATATATGGGTATATGGGCAGATACAGAGATCTCCATACAGTATATGGGCATATATAGACAGATATCTCCGTATATAGGCATAAAAGGGACACAGACTGATACAGAGATCTCCATATATGGGCATATGGGCAGATACAGGGGCGGAAATCGGTGCAAGCGCTGACTCATTGTGAGATTTGTGACATCACCTCATAAAAGGCTCTGACATCACGTACGCCACATGAGTCAACAAAAAATCTCTGTGAGTGTGTATGTATGTAATCCGCATATCTCGAGAACCGTTCGTCCCACCGGCACGCGCGTTCTCCATATATGGGAATAAAATGAATGCCTGTATGCGGAGCTGATGTCTGACATCAGAGTTTTCCGCAACCGGTACTGTGTGTCCAGAGATCTTCATATATGGGCATAAGTGGACAAAGGCAAACAGATGGTCAAAACGGGTCCTATGACAACAGGTATATTGGGGTTTGCATTAAAGGGTGGGGCATTCATGGGGTTTGCATTAAAGGGTGGGGCATTCATTCCCTATTTCAAATTCGGCACACGCGTTCCCCACCACAGCAGGTAGTGCAGTGCTCGGCCTCGACCCGACCCGATACACGATTTTCTGTAACCAGCACGAAAGGTTCGGATTCTGATGTCTGACATCAGGATTTTCCGGAACTGACACTGTGTCTGCATAGATCTCCATATATGGGCATAAAATGGATGCAGACAGACAGATACAGATATCTCCATATATGGGCATAAATGGACACAGGCAAACAGATGGTGAAAGATCTCCATATATGGGCATAAAGTGGACGCAGACAGACAGATACAGATATCTCCATATATGGGCATAAATGGACACAGGCAAACAGATGGTCAAAACGGGTCCTATGACAACAGGTATAATGGGGTTTGCATTAAGTTTGTCTCCTCCTCCATCTGTTTGTCTGTGTCCCTTTATTCCCATTATGGAGATCTCTGTATCTGTCTGTGCCTCCGACTGTGTTGCAGACACAGTGCCGGTTCCCCCTTTAATGCAAACCCCAGGTTCGGATTCTGATGTCTGACATCAGCATTTTCCGGAACTGGCACTGTGTCTGCATAGATCTCCATATATGGGCATAAAATGGATGCAGACAGACAGATACATATATCTCCATATATGGACATAAATGGACACAGGCAAACAGATGGTCAAAGATCTCCATATATGGGCATAAAGTGGACGCAGACAGACAGATACAGATATCTCCATATATGGGCATAAATGGACACAGGCAAACAGATGGTCAAAACGGGTCCTATGACAACAGGTATAATGGGGTTTGCATTAAAGGGGGAACCGGCACTGTGTCTGCAACACAGTCGGAGGCACAGACAGATACTCCATATATGGGCATAAATGGACACAGGCAAACAGATGGTCAAAACGGGTCCTATGACAACAGGTATAATGGGGTTTGCATTAAAGGGGGAACCAGCACATGTGTCTGCAACACAGTCGGAGGCACAGACAGATACAGAGATCTCCATAATGGGGATAAAAGGGACACAGACAGACAGATACAGAGATCTCCATATATGGGCATAAAATGGACGCAGATAGACAGATAACTCCATATATGGGCATATATGGGCATAAAATGGACCCAGAACTATATCTGCAGTGATCTCCATATATGGACATAAAATGGACGCCGACAGACAGACAGATACAGATATCTCCATATATGGGCATAAATGGACACAGATGGTCAAAACGGGTCCTATGACAACAGTATAATGGGATTTGCATTAAAGGGCGGGGCATTCATTCCCTATTTACATAGTTCCCGAGTTGGCCAGGTCGCCGACTAGACGCTGGGCCGCCCGAAGGGCGGCCCAGCTTCTAGTAATTTAAACTATGTAACGTATCTCTTAAAGAATCGATTCCCGGACGATTTTACATAGGGCCCAACTGTGTGCCACCAAAACTGTGGGAGGAGTAGGTATAACTACACCTTTGCCATGTGCTCAAGCTTGCGTAGAAATCTTGTTGGACATTAGAGGTTATGTGGGGTCTGAGAGAGCAGCTACCGTACACTGAACTATTAAGAAGACCCCTGTATTCTAAGGTCACGGACCGGTAGATCCCTATCTTTTCTCTCCTGTAATAGAGTTATAGATTAGAGTTTTTATAGAGCTGTCGATGGAGCTGCTGGGGCTGTATGCATTATTGATCTCTCCTCAGGGAGGTGTGTGTACACGTGCGTGTGTGTGCGCGCGCGCGCGTGTGTGTCTGTGGTGTATTGTCTTTTTCCCCATCTTCTCTTACACTTTTGAAGACAATAATAACAATGAATGATTTTGACGTAAATCCCAACCTGACAGATTCGATCAATATTAAAGATAAGGCTTTACAAAAGCAGCTGGCTCAGAACAAAGTGTAATTTTGACAACCAAGCCAGTGGCCCAGGGCTCAATGACCAGTCCAGTGTACACCACCGCGGACTCTAGGGGTTTGAAATCTTTGGATCCCTCGCAGTCCGACTCCGTCCGGCTTGGCAGAGAGAGTACAGAATATACCTGTGGTTCTCAAACCTTTTAGCTCAAGATGCAAACGAGAAACTAGACTGCACTCTGTTGAGGTGCCAACTTGCGCCTTGCGCACTCACAGCCATATATGGCCTATTTGTGGGCCAGCAGAATGCGCAAGTACTGTGATCGGTGCTGTTCGGTGCTGTCTGTATGTACCTGTATGTGGTTGGGCAAGTTGGCACTCAACTTGCGCCTTGTTATTTATATCAGGTCGCACTATTATTGGTGACGTCACCAAGTTGACTCACAGATCCACTGAACGCAGTACTTGCGCCCTCTGTTGGTTATTACAAGATTAGACATTTAAACCCATGCCTGTGCACAGGGGTGACTGGGCATCTGGCATACCGGACATATGCCCAGTGGGCCGACTATACAAGCGGGCCAATGATTCACAGCGTCAAACTCGTCACGTAGCAGAGAATAAGTTAATAGTTTCATGAATTTAGCTTCTGAAAAAGGGATGACATTTAAAAGGACATAATTCTGTTGCATACTTTTGCTTTAATGGTTTGAGTGGTTTAAAACAGATAACAATTTATTTATTTTTAATTAATCTAACATATAATTAGAGAGAGAGGTCAGTCAGTCAGTCAGTCAGTCAGTAGGTCACAAAATGCATTATCTATTCACTCGCTTCAGCGACTGATCTCAAATTTAACATGGCATTGGTCATTAGCATTATACACACGGTGACGGAGCCCGAATTTCATTTTTCCCAAATTCTAGCGATTTATTAGCGTTTCTTCACTCTACAGCTCTACAGCCTGTTGTCAGGGTTACGGTCCGTTCCTCCAGGCCATGGGATCTGTAGCCCCGGGCCCACACACACCTCTCTCACAGTTAGGAATGTTGCAGTCTCTCTCTCTCTCTCTCTCTCTCTCTTTCTCTCTCTCTCTCTCTCTCTCTCTCTCTCTGCATGGGTCACGCATGCAACGGGTGATGTGTGTCTCATCTTCCAACGGGTATAGAAAACCTATGTGGAGCAAATACATCCTCATACTTCTATTCACCTAATTTTGCTGTTAAATTATTTGTATCCATCATAAATATACACTCCTCCATGGGCTGCTCCTTACATTATGATGCTCCCACATATTCTCACGCACGCACCATGCAGTTACAGTTACTTTCCCCAAAACCCACACTCTGCACATATTTTGCAGCACATATATTCGAACGGGTAAGGTCTAGTTTGTATTAGTTTACGTTTGTTTTTACCGTTTGTTGACCAGATTTCGTTTGCCATTTGCTCTCTTTAGCATTTTTATCAAGTGCCTTGAGTTGATAGCGTTCTTCTGAAGTTCTTATTGAAACAGCCCACGCACACAGTGCAACCCACACACACGCTCTCTGGGCGAGCCGATTAAAAACATTGTTTCTCGAGAGCGTCATTTGTGTTGTCCAACAAAGAGCTCAAACGGAGATCCCAGCGGGGAAGATGTATATCTTCTGTCTACACTGTGAAAGTGTCTATCTTTGTTTTCTCAGGACGGAGACGAGGGAGAGGTGAACGAGGGGGAGGAGGGCGTAGGAAATGGAACCCGCTCGGCTGACAAGAAGAGACAGCTGTGGTGGAAGGCCCACCAGGGCACCGACGAGAAGAATGTAAGAACATGTCCTACAGGAAAATAACCTCAACCTCTGGCTTTAATTCAGTTTATATAGGCAGATTAACCACTTTGTTGTGCAACGGTATTGTGCAGCGAAAATAGCCAAGACACCCCCCCCCCCCACACACACACACACACAAACACACAAAAAAATACCCTAATAAAAATATGCACGCACAGACACGCATGAATGCATGTACAAGTATGTCCATACTTGTATATGCAAATATAGTCAAACACACACAAACACAGCTCCACATACCGGTACATACATACATATATTATAAATATGCACGCACGCACACATCAATGTTCATACAAGTACGTATGTGTGTGCTTGTGTATGCAAATACAATACACACACACACACACACACACACACACACACACACACACACACACACACACACTAACAAACACACGCTCCAGCAACACACACACACACACACACACACACACACACTAACAAACGCACACAAACTTTCTGACCTTGTTCCCATAACCAGGTCCGTACAGCCACCTCTTGAGCTTTAAAAGCTTTTTAAGGTGTGTTGCTGACAGACACACCGATGAGTGATGCTCTCGACTTACAGAAATGTGCCGTTGTTCTTTGTTCCTGCCTATGGAGGCGAGGCCTCCCCGCCAGCTCATCAATAACACACCTTGTGTTGTCTTGTATGCTCTCTCTCTCTCTCTCTCTCTCTCTCTCTCTCTCTCTCTCTCTCTCTCTCTCTCTCTCAGCTGCTCTCCACCACCACGCAGGACGGCTTCAGCACTGCTGAGGTGGGTGTGTCCACTCTGTCTGAGGTGGGTGTGTCCACTCTGTCTGAGGTGGGTGTGTCCACTGAGGTGGGTGTGTCCACTGAGGTGGGTGTGTCCACTCAGTCCGGACGCAGTGTTAATTTTCACAGCAAAATTGTATTTAGTTTTAGTCAAATTTTACGATTTTAGTCATCTGAAAGGTTTTAGTTTAAAGGAGCTATAGTCAACTTTTTCTTGAAAAACGGACGCTAAAATAATGTCGAAAATATTTTATAAAAAAGATTAAGCTTCATATATGTGTTTCTATTCCAAAATTACCACAAAAAACGTACAATAATGATAAAATAATAATTTTGGCCATTGTCAGGCTGACTTTGTTTACATCCCTCTTCTATTCTTTTAACCTCAACCTCTGGCTATATGGATTGATAAGGGATGTAAACAAAGTCAGCCTGACAATGGCCAAAATGATTATTTTATCATTATTTTACGCTTTTTGTAGTCATTTTTGAATAGAAACACATATGAAGCTTAATCTTTTTTATAAAATATTTTCGAAACATTATTTTTATTTTAGCGTCCGTTTTTCAAGAAAAAGTTGAATATAGCTCCTTTAAGTCTAGTTTTAGTCGCCTAAATATCATGAGGTTTTAGTCGACTAAATCTACAGTTGATTGCGACCGTCAGGTCGCAGTTAGTATGAAAACGTCCAGCTCATGTCTGTCCGTCCGTCCGTCCGTCCGTCCGTCCGTGTGTCACACTAATACACAAAATGACCTATTGACTTCAGTTCCTCCCTCCCATTCCATCCATGAAAGCAGGTCACAAAAAGTTGTAAGTAACACATTTGGCTTTTCACAGGCTTTAACACACTGTTTAACCGAACGCTGCTCAGTCAGTTGCTTTTCAGCAGGACCTGGCGGTCGCTTCTCGGCCTGAAGGTGGTTGCACACTGCTGCGTTTTTCGGGCCGAATATCGGAGTGAATTTCGGAGCACGCAAATAAAAAAATCAACCTCACGTTATGTCAGTCACGTTTGCACACTGCCGCCCGTTTCGCGCACCACTCGGTCCCTTGCTCTCTCTATCGCTCTCTCTCTCCTTGCCCTGAAAAACGCATTTCGCAACGAAAAACGCAGCAGTGTGCAACCACCTTTAGGGCGTCCTGCTTTAGTTTTAGTCATCACACCTTAGGTTTTATTTTGTTTTTTGTTTTTCAGTGAAACATATTTAGTTGACGAGCATTTTTCGTTATAGTTTTAGTCGTCAAAATGAATACTGGTCTGGACGTTATGCCTTCAGAACAGTGGACCCCCAGTTTGATATGCATTAGGCCATGGACCCCCATCTGATACCAATGTCTTCATATCTGGGACGCCAATCTAAACTGTAGGATCCTCAGTACACTCTGATAGTGTACAAATGGAACCAAAATGGGTCCATTTTGGTTCCATTTGTTCACTCGTTCCTGAATCAAGATATAAGCAAAGAAAGGGCTAAAGTGAGTTTTACACCTTGCATTCTTTAGCCTATAGTGAGGTGCAGCGTAGAATACATTAAACGTAGAGTTTTAAGTTATCTCCGTGAGTCTAATAACTCTCTGTTAATTAACACTCCAGACTTTAATGCGTATTGTAATTCAATCCTTTTTTTCTCCACAGTACATTGTTGAGCCCCCAAATTGCTTTTTGAAGCTTTGCTCCAGTTTGAGATATCCACAATTAAAAGGAACAATAAAGTAACACATACCTGTACTACTGAATAGCTGTTCTACGTACAAGCTCACAACACGTTGGCGATGTGACCCAACGTGACCCTTTTGATCTGTTATTTTCACTATTTTGGGAACAAATAGGGCCACAAATTGAAGCTGGTTAAGTCTGTCTGTGGATTTTCTAAATATTGGACCAATGACAAGTATTAATATGAGCCTGTGAGTAAATCATATCTACATTGTATCCATGGGAACACATGGTTCTTGTTTTCATTTCATGAAAAGCAACAGTTTCGGACATACAAGTTCTCTGCCCGACAGCGACAATGTTAGAAATGAACCGGCTTCTCAGTCCTCAAGCGCAAGCGGTCGGGGGTCAATGTCTCGATCCGGCCAGGGTAGCCTTTGGCTAAAGACGACGTAAACGCACTCTGAAATTGGCATCGTTGTGTGAAACGCTTATTGTTAGCTCAGGGCCACTGTCCAAGTAGCGGTCAGCAGTCACTCAGCGAGGGGCAATTAATTTTGACGAGCTCTTTTCATGCTCGAATAAGCACATCTTTATATCGGCGTGTTGCGTCGTAGACAGCATAAATGTGACCCGCTTAATAATGTGTGTGTTAATGCACTGTGTAGGGCGTGTACACCTCCAACGGGACGTCCTTTGACTTGCTCACCACCACCACAGAGAACGGACCGGTCTGCCGGGACCTCTACTCCACCCCTCAGTACCGGACCGACCCGTCCACTGGCTTCACTGGTGAGTGGCATAAATCGGCCATAGCTGAATCGGTTCTAGTCGCCGGTACTGATTGGCCACTGCTCGCCAGTATATTGTACATGTCGAAGTGTCCCGTCTGTGTGTCGGACCTCATCTGAGCAGCCAGCAGCTGGGCAAATGCAGAAAACAAATTTCCGTTTACACCAGGGGTCTTCAACGTTTTCAGGCCAAGGACCCCTTAGCTGAGAGAGAGAAGAAGCAGGGACCCCCTCTTCATATTGAAATGTGTGATGATGTGTCGATTTCATAGATAGAAACATAGACTTGTTTGACAGCACTGTCATCAGTCAATGTTGGAATCGTGTTTTTAGTGAACTTGACCTTTCATTCTGTACTTTTTTACCGCTAAACCAAACCTATTTGCCAAAAATAGCCGATCTACAAGCCCTCAGTGCGAGGTGTTGAGAGCTTGTACTGTAGATCTGCTATTTTTGGCTAAAGTTCTCCTCGGAATAGGGATAGGGAATAGGGAATAGAGATGCGAGGGTTCAAGTTGTTAATTTAAAATCACAAAGATTTGGCAGCCCCCCTGTAGTAACTCCCCCCTAGGGGTCCTGGATCCCCTGTTGAAGACCCCTGCTTTACACTATAAGAGTTAAGAGAACACACAGGATTGGAACGTGCGTGCATTGTGACTGTTCAGCATGCTGACGCTGTGTTTGTGTGTCCACCACCAGAGAAGAAGGACGGTGACTGTGTGTATGAGGTGACTCTGCCCCCGGAGGAGGCTGGGGCCATGGAAGGAGAGCAGCGTGAAGGGAGAGAGGAGGAGGAGGAAGAGGAGGAGGGAGAAAAGGAGAAGAAGGAGGTCCCAAGTGCTGTGGTCACTGCCTTCCATTTTATCATGAAGCAGAGCTACATCTGTGCTCTCATAGCCATGATGGTCAGTGACACCCCTATTTTAGACTTCAAGTGAAAATATCCCCTCTATAGGCTCACAGCGCCTCACCATTAAACGCGCTATAAGCTTGCAGATTACCTTTTCTTTTGAACTATTTCAGAATCAGAACGTTTTTTGAACATTTTCACCTAGAATGTCCAAATTGAGGTTGAAAAGTAGTAGAATATAAAATGTATTAGGAAAACCCAGGAGTTTTATTTGTAGTGTTGATTATGCTAATCGTGCAAAAATGTAGCACTTCCACCTCCATAACCCACATTATCTGATCACTTTGCATGTGTTCAGGCTGTTATTCCAATATTATTGTTACTCATTGGATTAGATTTGATTTCACTTTATTGATCCCAGGGAGAATTTAAGTGTTAGTATGTATAATAAACCAAAAACATTGAATAATTTTCATTCTGGTAAATTGTAATTTACTAATGTATCAAAAATTCTTTGTGTTTTAATTTCCAATTAAATGCTCTAAAATAAACTTAAAGGGATATTTCACTTTCAAAAAAAACTTTAGGTCATTTTATCGTCTAATTAGGCTTTTATGAACACCCTGAACAGTTTTTAATTTGCTTGATTCAGTATTTAGATATTTTATGTAAATCTTATCAGGCCCTCCCCGTCCAGGGCCCCTCCCCATACACACCCATTGTAACTTCAAACTCCATTTGAACCATGATAGATTCATTAAAAACACCCATTTTTTTTCTGGTGACTCATAATACCTTCCTAATACGTGAGATGGCCGTGTGTTTTCGATAACGTTTGTCATTATTTTCTATAATTTTTTATTGTATTAAATTTTTTCCATTTCCCAAAGAATTATTACAAATAGGCCTAAATGAAAAAAGTTAGCGAAAAAAGCATGGCCAGCTCACGTATTAGGAGGGTATTATGAGTCACCAGAAAAAAATAATGGGTGTTTTCAATGAATCTGATCACTTTGACTAAAAAAATCTGTCAAAGACATTTGAATCCATGTGTGTGTTTCTATGACTAATACATGGACCTGGATCCTCCCCAGGCGTGGAGCATCACCTACGTCAGCTGGCTGACGTTTGTCTTCCTGATCTGGTCGTGCACGCTGTGGATGGTGAGGGACCGGCGGCGCTACGCCATGCTCACCTCTCCTTTTATGGTGCTGTATGGCAACCTGGTGCTGGTGCTGCAGTACATCTGGAGCTTCCAGATCCTTGAGCCGGTGCCGGGTTTCTTCCTCAACTCCGAGGTTCCCTTCAGCGGCCTGGGGACCAAGGTACCGTGGTGGGGAAAGTACTCACGTTTTTTGAGCGGTGGTCACACCGTCTCCCATAGGCGATTCTAGCCTCTTTCAGCAGGGGGTGCACGACCTCTATTACCTCATGCACGCGCGCGCAGCGCGCGTGCACAACGTTCGCGTGCGCGCTTGAAAGAAATTGCGGATATTAGCGGTTTTGTAATGTTGTTTTAGCGGATTTCTGCAGTTAATTTTGTACCCAAATGTAACACAATATAAACAAAAAAAAGTGTAAAACAGGTGCTTCTTTTTCTAGACACCATATGTCTATCTATAGGATTTATTTACTTATTTTGCAGACAGAGGCAGCACAGCCAGGACATATAAAGCCAAACATCAAGTTAATCATCATTCATCAAGCAATCAAGCAGTCATTTACATTGGTGGTGTGGCACAACCACACCACCAAAGATCCATAACCAGCAGCTACCAATATTTACAAGCAAGTGAAGCAAGCATGCGCGCTCGCTCGCGCGCGCACACACACACACACACACACACACACACACACACACACAGACACACGGAGGAGAAGAAAACAGGCTGGCTAACTCCACAGTGAACAGATAGTTAAATAAAGCCATGTCTTACCTTAAGAAAATGACAAGAAAATATCCAATGTTATATTGAGGTGCCCAGAAGAAAGTGTTATTCCTTGGAGGCACAGAACACATCGTGTAATCCAGCCTCGTTGAGCAGCGCCGAAAACTTTAGTTCACGTATGGTAAATGTAAAAGCTATCCACATGTCCTATGGATGTCTGTAGTTAACCCCAGGTAGCATATTCCACTGTGAAACAACTGTTTAATTCTGTTATTTAGATAAATCTGCAGGTGTCATCATCTGCCGTTTGTTTTTCAGCTGTGCTGTCAGAGACGTTCAGACAGTCACTGTGATTGGTTGAGAAACCAGTAGTCCTATTACCTCCCGCCCCCCATTTGCTGTGATTGGTTTAGAAGTCATGCTATGGGTGCTTCAAAGGGTCAAAAAAGGCGAATTTGAGATGTTCTTCTTCTTAATGCATATTGCGTGTTTATTATGATCAAAAAAATCAAAATGGCCGCCTGGCGGCCAGGGGGTGCACGTGCACCCTAGGACACCCCTTAAAATCCCCTATGCCGTCTCCTATACGTGGCCGTGTGTGTATGCGTGCGTGCGTGTCTGTCTGTCTGTCTGTATGTAGCCTGCAATACCTTTTCTGACCACACATGTTAAGGGAGGGGCGCTGTTGTTCAGCCTCAGGCCAGGCACACTCACACTCACATTCCCACACACACATACACTACACACGCACGCACGCACACACACACACGCAGCCTCCACCGCTCAGTTCACACGAGTGTGATTTTTTTTTTATTTATGTAAAAGTATCGATACTATGATGTAGAAATGCATATGTTACAAGCAGGCCTGGAATTTCGTCATTATAGGGGCGTGGCCACTTTGCCTTTGGTGTTGTCCATTTTTTAGGGCACAAGGGCCAAATGCCAGGGCAGGAAGGCCATCAAATAAAACACCATTTTAGTTCATAATTAAATTTGAGGATTAAGGATGATCTGCTGTGAAATAAATAGATATAGGTATTTATAATCTGATCCATGCTCAGCCCGGCACAAATCAAAGACACTGGATTGGTTTAAAAATAGGGACTCAACAAAAGACTCTGGTGTCTACATATTGACAAGACAGAGACAGAGCAAAAAGTGGCCACTGTGGTCTCAGGTCATGCCATTGGTTTGAGGGGCATAAGGCCAAACTGAGGGGCAACGGCAGCCATGGCCTTCATGGCCTCCCTGAAATTCCTGCCCAGGTTACAAGTGAAATTCTATATTTACTTGAGTAAAAGTGCAAAGATATTGGTATCAAAATGGACTTAAAGTAAAAGGTAGAAAGTACTCTTTGTGCAGAATGTCCCATTTTACACGTTTTCAAATGTATACATGTCAACATGTTGAAAATAGCCGATCTACAAGCTCACAATGCGTCACATCGAGCTTGTAGATCGGCTATTTTCAAATGGCCGTAATGTTTTATGGCTGAAGTCTGTGTTTTGTAATAATAATCAAAATCTACAAAGTAAATAGTCAAAGTAACTAGTAACTAAGGTGTACAATATTGACTCTGACATATAGTGGATTAGAAGTAAAAGTATTGAAAATTGGAAATACTCCAGTAAAGTAAAAATCAAACCTCGGTTCGAATTGAAGCGGTGGACAGATAAAACTTCTATTCTGAAATGGAGAGCTGGTATGACAGTTGGTATAATAGGTTTAAAAATCACACCCGTGTGAAGTGGAGCTGTGTGTGTGTGTGTGTGTGTGTGTGTGTGTGTGTGTGTGTGTGTGTGTGTGTGTGTGTGTGTGTGTGTGTGTGTGTGTGTGTGTGTGTGTGGATCATGTGTACCGATTTTTGTGACATTTGAAGAAAATATGTAGGAAAAGGAGCAAAAAGTGTGTTTTGGAGAAAATTCAAGATGGCGGAAAATCTATCATGGCGCAAATGGGCGTGGGGGAGATGGGGAGATGCGTCATGACCCAAGGAATCCAGGGAAAAAATATTTTTAATTTTCCGACCTACGGTTCAAGAGTTACAGGCCAAAACGTAAAGTGGGGTGTTATAGCGCCACCATGAGGCCAAATGACACAATTATTTTTTATTTAATCCTTGAAATCATTATGAACCTCCTCTCCAAGTCTTGAAACTGTAGCCCCTGTGGTTTGCGAGAGACAAATAATTGAATGTGAGTCAATGGGGAAAATTAATTCACTAATAAATTAATATCAATTAAACTATAGAACCTTTCTCTTAGAAAAGTAATAGCCCACGATTCCCGAGTAAGCCGGTCGATTTGACATATGGCGCGAGTGTTTGGTGGCAAAACTGTGGGACTAGTGGCGTGCCGAAGTTTAGGAAGTTCAGGCTACATACACACAGACACACACACAGACAGACAGACAGACAGACACACACACACACACACACACAGACCCACACAGCCACGTATAGGGAGCCTGTGTTTCACACAGCTCCAAAAAATAAAATAGATTAAAACACATACATTAAAATAAGAATTTGTAATTAAATAAATACATAAATAAATATAAAGTGTTTAAATAAGACAGATAAACCCTGAAGGCCAAATTATCATGTGAAGCTTGACCAATCCTCAAAGTATCCATTCATCTGACCGGGAGGGACACCGCACACATATTCTAGATGTACAGGACATATAAAGCCTATTCATTCTGAACTGAAATGACCATATATGGACATGGGACACACATGTACACTTTTTGAAAAAGCCTATTCATTCTGGACTGATATTTTACACGTACGGGACAGGAAAAACCTGTTCATTCTGGCCTGGAGTGACCATATATGGACATAAGGTAACGGACATTCTGTTTTTGAAAAACCCTGTTCATTCTGGACTGAGATCACCATATATGGTAATTAAACGGACATTCTGTTTTTGAAAAAGCCTGTTCATTCTGGACTGAAATGACCATAAATGGGCGTGATACACACAAAGCCATTCATTGGAAGCGGTTTCCACCGCTTCAAAAATACCTTAAAATTGTACTTAAGGACAGTACTTGAGTAATTGTACTTACTGTAGTTACTACACCACTGTCAAGGTATCAATGCAGACTCCGTCAACGTGAGATTGGCAGTCAAAGATTACAGTATCATCACTTATACTAGCAGGGTACTCAGTGTTGAAATAGGCACAAAGTACTACTTGGAGGCAAGCTGTGTCCAAAATCACCACTCATTCACTACTCTCTCTACTCTGTATAAGGAGTTCTAGTAAGGGATTGTAAAGTGAACCCATCTGCGAAATAAAATGTCGGGATCATGTTGATCGGGATCCACATGGGAATGGAGTGGCTCTAATGTGGATCTCGGACTTCATGTGGCCAGCCTGTGATCAGGGTCAGTCATTTATCATGTCAATCATCTCTGACATATGTATGATGTATGACTCCAAAATTGGGCCTAAATATTTCAAAATGTTATACAATGTGTGAAAGTAAAATGAGTGTGTGTACTTTTATGGCCTACATCAGGCACATTGCATAAAAAATGTTGGGTGATGGGTCCAGTGGTTAGAAAGACTAGCTCCGGGCACACAGACAGACACACGGCCACACAAGACTCCGGCAGAGTCACGCTATTGAAACACATTTTGTACACTGCTGGCGTCACCATTAATGATGTCATTGCTGTCGTGTGCCAGATAAATGTCAGCATTTTTCCATTTAGCGCAATGTGTGCATGGTATGGGTTTGTGATAGTGACCATCGGTTGTACCCTACTTTTCCTTGTGGGATGAGTCCACTGTACTATTCGGACACCACTGCAAGATGGCCTAATTGATGGTTAGATGCATCTCTGTTATCTGTGCCATTGTCTCATTTGGTAATACTGACAATAGCATAAATAGATATAGCATCGCATCAAAAACGATCCAAGGAACCTTGTGATTTGGAGAACGGAAGCAATCCATACCGGGAATGTGACTTGAGTTCCCGGAAAACATTTTGTACCGTATTCTGTTCTTAATGGGAGTCAGATGATTATATTGGTAAATGCTCTTTGCAACGAGCTGGAAGTAGAATAGTTCATCCTAACATAGGAAACACTCTTTGCACGGCACACACAGAGACAAACCATGTCTATATCCATCGCCGCGGCCAAAATGCCCACGTCTGTGGGCATTTCGGCGGACGAGTCCTTGCAGAAGTCAGCCAGGCTGGCCAAGCAGAAGCAGAGCGCCTACCAGCTACGCTCTCAGGGCAAACCCACGGAGCCCCCGCCGAGGGAGGTGCCAGCGCCGGAGCAGCTGGAGCTGTTCCTGAGGAAGCTGCAGCAGTGCTGCAAGGTGTACGACTTCAAGGACCCAAAGTCAGACCTCAAGATGAAGGAGAACAAGCGCTCCACGCTCAACAAGCTGGTGGACTACGTCACCGCCAGCGGCCTGCTCCTGACCGAGCAGGCCTACCCCGAGGTGGTCAAAATGGTCTCTTGCAACATATTCCGAACCCTTCCGCCCAGCAACAGCAGCGAGTTTGACCCAGAGGAAGATGAACAGGCGCCCGAGGCCTCCTGGCCACACTTACAGCGGGTGTACCAGTTCTTCATACGGTTCTTGGAAAGTAAGGAATTCCAGCCCAGCATTGCCAAAAAGTACATAGACCAGACATTTGTCCAACAGCTGTTGGGGATGTTTGACAGCGAGGACCAAAGGGAGAGGCACTGTCTACAGACAGTCTTACACAGAATCTACGGCAGAATCCTGGGGCAGAGGGCTTTTATACGAAAACAGGTTAACTATATTTTTCTACGTTTTGTTTATGAGACGGAGCACTTCAATGGGATTTCTGAGCTGCTGGAGCTCCAGGCAAGTATAATCAATGGTTTTGTTCTGCCGCTGAAAGCGGAGCATAAGCAGTTTCTGGTCAAAGTGTTGATTCCCCTTCACACTGTCAGGAGCTTGTCTCTCGTACACCAAGATCTGGTGAATTGCATTATACAGTTTATAGAGAAAGACCCAGCACTAACAGAACCAGTCATCAGAGGCTTACTGAAGTTCTGGCCAAAAACCTGCAGCCAAAAAGAGGTGTTGTTCCTCAGTGAACTGAAGGACATCCTTGAGTTCATTGAGCCCACAGAGTTTGTGAAGATCCAGGCACCACTCTTCAAGCAGATCGCCAGGTGTGTCTCCAGCCCTCACTTCCAGGTGGCAGAGCAAGCGCTCTGCTACTGGAACAACGATTACATTGTGAGTCTGATCGAGGCCAACTCCGGCGTCATCCTGCCCATCGTGTTCCCTGTCCTGCACAGGGTCTCTACAGAGCACTGGAACCAGGCCATAGTGGTGCTGGTGTGCAACGTACTGAAAGCCTTCATGGAGATGAACAGCACCCTGTTTGACCAACTAACCGCCACTTACGAGTCTGACCGCCAGCCGGGGAAGAAGGAGAAGGGGAAGGCACGAGAGGAGCCGCGCGGAAAGTTGGAGGACCCGGTGAAGAGAAGACCGTAGGAAGGGCCTTATGAGCGATGGGATCGTATTCTAAACCTCCAGTTTGATATGCATTAATTAGGCCAACAATTTCTTTAGTATTTGGGACCCCCAATCTACACTGTAAAATCCTTTGTGTTAATTTAACTTAATGATCTGTACTGTAGTGTATACATTTGGTTCCATTTGCACACTTCAAGGACCATTGGGGGTCCCTGGACCACACACCATAACTCTTAAAGGACCATTGGGGGTCCCTGGACCAAAAGTTGGGAACCAGTGTGACTTAACAAACCAGGCCCTCCACCTCTCTCCATGCCATGTCTGCCCCACCCCGGATTAAGGGAGAAATGGAAAGAACCCCAACCCAACCCTACAAATGTCCATCTTGTTTTCCTCAGTTGGTTGTTTGGTTTCTTTTTTGCATTGAAATTCATTACTTTTTTTTCCCAGCTTTTTTTTCTCCTCAGATTTTTGTTTTGTTTAGTTTTTCCCCTTAAGGCAATATTACTGTGAACGGAAAAACAAACAATTAAAAAAGAATAGAACTAGGAGATTATGTGGATCTCGGAATCCGCATAGAAACGCTTTGGCTCCAATTGGATAATCTCTGACGTCATGTTGCCTATGACGTATCAGCGCTATCACATTTTACTTACATTATTGTAAATTATTAAATAATATATAAATATTTCAAAAAAGCATAAAATATTATGTGAAAAAAACCTGTGGCCTACTGGCAGTCTGCCAAGGATCAGTCCAGCGGTTAGGGAGATATGATTAGATGAGATGAGGCGACGTTCGCCTCACGTTCACCAACGCTGAGCAGCAGCGTGACCAAAGTGAGGCGATTGAAGCGACTAGAAAGATATTTGATCATGCGGTGGGAACGCACCTTAAGAAAGTCAATTGTGGACCCTTGTTTAACATGAACATAAAAAGACAAAAAAAAAAGAAAAAGGAAAAAGAAAAAAAGGAAAAAATGAGGGGTTGTTATTAAAAGGCATAATTACTATATAATAATAATAATTATAATAAATGAATAATACTTTGTATTTGTATTACACTTACCGGAACAGCCTGATGTCAACAATCAGCTCTGCATATGGAGATTCCAAACCTTTCGCGTGGGGTCGAGGCCGGGCACTGCACTCCGCGCCGAGGCGGGGAACGCACGTGCCGAATCTGAAGCCGGTGGGACCAACGGTTCTCAAGATACGCGGATTACATACTTACGCGCACAAACGCTCACAAAGACTTGTCGCATTTATTGTAAGATGAATAATACTTTGTATTTGTATTACACTTTTCATTCACAGGGAATCTTTCACAGGCAGTGCTACATAGTTACTAAACACATACACTCCCTTATACTATACACAGTACACAGGGAGTGAATTCAGACACAAGCCTACATGTATGACACTCTTCTGGAACGTCAGTACTATGACACGCTGAATTGTTTGCCTGTGGCTGGGGGATGGAGGCGCTACTGTACGTACATCCTCCCGGTGGGCAGTTGAGCCAGTACAGCGCTGGGTCTTAACGTCCGGTCCGTGGGCCCACCAGTGGTCCAAATGGACCATATGGTTCCATTTGTTCATCCTATAGTTGCAGGCCTGTAAGGGTCCATTTGTACCGCAACTGATCCCCCGACCGGATGTTGAGGAGCATGCAGTAGTAGTGTACAAACAGCAGAGATGTGTGGGGAGGGTTAATTGTCATGTCATGTCTTATAAAAGACGTTGCCAATGGCCTTACCTGGATTATAATGCACTGCCATGGAAAGATTCAGGCCAATCCAACCTGGGGAGTGGGTGCGATTAAAAAAGACAGACAGACATACGGTATCTACTGGAGAAATATATCATATTTGATATATTGTCTAGTCTAGCCCCTACCACTTACAAACAGTACACTATAATTATGCTAATTATAATCAGAGATAATTCTAGCAACCACAGCGTCACTAGTAATCTTTCTCGATGTTTTTTAAATGCTTCAAGGCTTATTTGCAACCAACACATTTTCTCTTCTGATCTCCAGATTATGGGTTTTGTCTAAAGCACTTACGATCTGCAGATGCTTGTGTGTGTTTATTGCGCTGAGAATTTTGTGTGTGTGTGTGTGTGTGTGTGTGTGTGTGTGTGTGTATGTGCGTGTGCGTGTGTGCGTGCGTGCGCCTGCCTGCGTGCGTGTGTCTAGATCCTGTGCCTGCTGAGTTTCTGGCTGCTGTTAAGGCAGACATTGATGGAGAGACAAGACAAGTTAAAGGAAGAGGAGATATCTCTCTCAGATGTCCATGTAGAGGAGAGCAAGAAGAAGAAGGGTAGGGGGAGCACACTACAGTGTGCATTTTAGCACTACACAATTAGAAAGTCAATAAGGCTTTGTACATTTTGACCTTTATTTTCTGTAACCACATGAGTCCTTATGCTTTGTCATATGACGACGGGTGTCACGCAAAATGTCTTTGGGACACACAACATGGGAATTTAAAGGAGTAGTTCACCCCCAAAATGACTTTTTTTCTATTGATTAGTCATGCCATGGAGAGTAGAGTTCAATAATATTTTTTGTTTTTTGTCACATTCCGAAGACAAAAATTTGATTTGAGTAAATTTACCCCCATTGATTCCGGATGGTGACCCGTTTCGAAACGGGTCACCATCCGGAATGAATGGGGGTACATTTATTGTTATCACATTTTTGTCTTAGGAATGCGACAAAAAACAAAAAAAAAATTATTGAACTCTAGTCTCCATGGCATGACTAATCAATAGAAAAAAGTCATTTTGGGAGTGAACTACTCCTTTAAGGCTGTGGTCAAATCCGTCATTGTGTTGGATGTGTAACCAACAACACAGGTATCAGCATTGAGTTTGAGGTGGATCGCACAGACCCACACAGTACAGTACACCAATACATCTTTTTCTGTCTTAGTTAAAAACTATGGTTATATATTGTAGTGCAGGGACCCAAGCCGTGGAAAGGAGCTGCTTTGTTTGCTCCTCCAACACACTCAAGAGGTTTCTGCCCGAAAGCAATGAGATATGAATAGGTAAAGGGAATCAACATCACTTATCTCCATATTTTAACTTTTTGCGTTTTTTGTAAATTAACGCCCTATACTTGATCATACTACAGCGTCACAAACGTGTCAAAAATAGCAGATCCACAAGCTCGAAATGCGTCTGTTAAAGTAACTGTTTTGGACATAATGTGAGGTTTCCGCCCGACAGAGACAATATGTACTACAACATCACTGTATACTATAAGAATAGGGACATTAGGGATGTCCGATATTTACTTTTTTACAGATAACCGATATATCGATATTGTCCAACTCTTTCCGATACGGATATTAACCGATACCGATATATGCTGGCTTTTTCACCAAAAGTCAACTAATTGTCACACATATCTAATAAAATAGAATAGCTAGTGTCAATATAATATCTAATAAATCTAATATAATACAGTGATGTTGTTAGGTTTTCAATGAAGTGAGTCCTGGGACTGGTGGTCATTTGTTTACGATTGTTCACAATCTTTGAACAATAAGAAAGTGCCCAAAATAGCAATTCCAGTTTGAAAGTGCATGGTTAAAACAGACTCTACCCTTAAACTGTGATGAAAATCTTTTACCTATCAGTTTAAAAAGAAAAGAAAAGCAAAAGGCATATTCTGGTCTTATCCTGTGTGATTTTACATTAGAGCAGCAGATTATTCTACCAAACCTTTCACCTGGCCCATACCATTACCATCCCCCTATAAATCATCAACAGAGTACCAGGTCTGATTAGTACAACATTTTGTAAGCCTGCCCTAAACTCTGCTAAAGCCCCAAAACTGGCAATACATTTCCAGTGATGAATTACTAATGGTTCACTGGGCAATGGGAATGAGAAATCCACCAACTTCATCAAATCTAGATTTGTCCAACTGTCAGGCCGGAACGTGAATGCCAAGGTCAAGTTTATATAAGAAATGTGAGATGCACAATAAGCTATGCACAGCATAACTGCTCTATAAGGCATGGTATGTTCAGTATGTTAATTTCACTTTTGCGGCTCCGGCAGGGGCTTCTTGAAAAGAACTTTATCTACCAGCCAAATGCTGGTAGTTAGCAGCTGTGATCATTTATCAACTCAATTAGCCGCAGGTAGTCAACCCACATTCAACCATTTTTCATTCGGTTTTGAATGCTAAAAAGGGCTCTTGTTATTCTGCCAGCCCTTGTCGCCTTGCCTTTCATGGTCGTTCTCCGGGCACAGGTACCGGCTGCCTGTACCTCATTTCTTACGATTTTTTGGGTAGCTAAATCCGGGCGTGTGTGATCATCTAATTTCACTGGCAACCCAGCCTCCCACATTCCTGACCGAAGCCATGCCAAAGCCATACCTAATGTAATGCCTAAACACAGTCCATGTTAATGGACTGCAGTGGTTCTCAACCTTTTCAGGCTTTGACCCCCCAAAATGATCAAATTTGAACGGGGGACCCCCCAAAATAATCATATTTGAGAGATGAACATACAATTCTTCTGCCTGGTGTATGCATGAATGTGTGCGTGCGTGCGTGCGTGCGTGCGTGCGTGCGTGCGTGTGCGTGTGTGTCTATAGAGGAGGGGGAATCTGACGAGGAGAAGGAACAAGACATCATGGAGGTGCTGGGAGGGATGGTCATGGCCCTGCTGGTCAAGTACTGGATCTACATCTGCGGAGGCATGTTCTTCTTCGTCAGCTTCGAGGGACGCATCGTCATGTACAAGATCATCTACATGATGATGTTCCTCTTCTGCGTGGCGCTGTACCAGGTACAGTACAGCACACAGTACACAAATATCAATACTGCAATAAAGAGATAAAATGTCAATACTGCAATATAGATATTCTCTGTTAAAAGTAAAAGTCCGGAATTCAAAATGTACTTGAGTAAAAGTATGAAAATTACTTTTAAAGTACCAAAAGTAAAAGTACACAATGTTTGAAAATAGCAGATCTACAAGCTCTCAACGTGTCGCATCGCGACGCGTCTATTTTCAAATAGCCTAGGTATAAAATAGGGCTAAAGTGGTTAATGTATGTTTTGTCATATTCTAATGTCTGCAAAGTAACTAGTAGTGACTAAAGTTTTCAAATAAATGTAGTGGAGTAAAAGTACAATATTTTGATCTGAGATGTAGTGGAGTGGAAGTAAAAGTATTGGAAATTGGAATAAAGTGTGAATACCTCAAAATTGTACATTCACTTAAGTACTGTACAGTTACTTTACACTGCTGCAGTACACACCAACCCAAGCATGTGCAGTGTAACAGCTTGTTCATTTTGACAGCAAATTTAGATTTAATTTTAGTCATAGTCTTTGGAATAAAATTACATTTAGTGTCATATTTTAGTCATCTAAAATGTTTTAGTTTGAGTCTAGTTTTAGTGGACTAAATATCAGAAGAAGGTCAACTAATTTTACGGTTGATTTAGTCGACTGAAATGTATTTTGGCGAGCCGCGATGACATCACAATGCCTGATTTGTATTAGTGCTTGGCTTTACATCGCATGCCCTTGCCGACATTGACCCCAGGCAGGTTTTGAACCCACGAATTGCTCTAACCGCTACACTGTTGCAGTTATGGAAAACGAATTAAATGTGTCAAATGTGTCTCGCTCAGGGAGACGAGATCAACACTAGAGCGAACAACACACATTAATGTTAAAACAGGTGTGCAAACCGTTGGGAGCGCCGCCTGGGCCTGGGGGCAGAGAGTACACTGTGTGAGTAATGAACTGGTTCTGTCAGCAGGGACGTCACAAGGGGTAGGAAAGTGGGACTGAGTTACTAGGGCCCAAGGTGGTGGAGGGGCCTTAATTATTTTATACTTAGCTATTGAAAAATAGCAGATATACAAGCTCACAGCGCGGCACCGAGTGCCGCGCTGCGAGCTTGTAGATCTGCTATTTTTTGAAAAGTCTTGAAAATGTGTGCAAATCTTTGAATATATGTATTTTTTAAGCGAACATTTGTAACTCAAATTTTGCTTCTGGGAGGGGGGGTCCCTGGAACTAAATATTTTGAGATGGGGGGTCCGTGGCCAAATACATATCATTTTGGGGGGTCCTTCACATGAAAAGGTTTGCGCTCCACTGACATCGAAACATAGATTTTTCAAAAAACCTTAGAAGGATTTGAAATTATTCAAAGATTTTCATGATTTTTCAAAAAATAGCAGATCTACAAGCTCGCAGCGCGGCACTCGGTGCCGCGCTGTGAGCTTGTATATCTGCTATTTTTCAATAGTTAAAGCACAGGGGCCCCACAGTGAATCCTTGTACCCCGGGGCCCAGAATTTGGTGCGACACCCCTGTCTGTCAGGAGCGTGTGCTCTCATGTGGGCTGGCAACCACCGCTAATGTGCCCTCGGCTTGAGCAAGGCACACGTTGCTGTCGGGGCGGAACCCTCATTATGTGCAAAACTGTTATTTTTCAGGATTCAAATTCTAAAATAGCAAAAATAACAGATCTGTTTTGAGCTTGTGGATCTTCTATTCTTTTGCTATTTTTGCTCGACACTGTGGTATGATCAAGTAGTAGGGCATTCATTTACGGAAGAAAAACAATAAAACGTCTCTGCCCAACAGCAACGATACTGTATGTAAATAATATAAGCCTAACCACGGGGCATCACACTGTACATTCTGTTCAATATTTGTCAAGAGGATAAAACATAATGAAGCCCAGGGCTCATTTCCATTGTGGTTCTGGACTGTACTGTTGGTGTGAGTGGGAGGAAAATGTAACATTTAATTTCGGTGTAAATTGTCAACAAAGACATCTTCACAATAATCGTATACGCAAACGCGACGTGTTCTGAACGTGTAAATCAGCTGTTTTTGAACGTTTCTCATTCAATAATTTTTTATAGGACTTAAGTCAGGGTTCTTCAACAGGGTGTCTGGGACCCCTAGGGGGTCTTCTACAAGCTGAAGAAGAAACACTGGTTGTATTGTTAACCTGGTGAAAAATACTATGCCTAAACCTAAACCTAACCCTAACCCTAACCTCAGTAAAACTATGCCTAAACCTAACCCAAACCCTATACCCTAACCTCAGTAAAACTATGCCTAAACCTAACCCTAACTAAATTCGGACTAATGAGATGTAGGACTAATGAGATTTCGGACTTATGGGCAGTCCCCACAGGCCCACCACAACCGGCACGAACCAAACTTAGAAGATACAGCAACGCGTTGTGGGCTTGCATCAGTTGTGTTTGGGTGGGACTGCCCAGACCAAAATTACCCTAATTATCCTAAAACGGGCAAATTTTCTTTTTGACCCACTAGCCCACTAATGGTCAGCCCACTGGGGATATGCCCGGTATGACAGATGTCCAGTCCACTCCTGCCGTGCACACATGTACACACATACACAGCACAAAAATGCATGCATTCATTGCACACACCCACCACACACACACACACACACACACACACACACACACACACACACACACACACACACACACACACACACACACACACACACACAGGGTCAAAATGCTCTGAGGCGTTGAGGCAAAATGTTGTCCGGCTTCCAATTTCGATTTCTCAATGATACAAGTTGCTGACGTTGACGTTTTTTCAGAGCCCATAAAGTTGGTGTAAGAACACCAGCTCACCATACATACATCATACATCCTGACTGCTTTATACCGGTATCCGCACCCACCATAAAACACAATCCTCCTAAATACAAATGTCCTCTATCCCGTGTATAACTCTGTGCAAGTTTGTACATTAAAAGGCTGTTAAAATCAAAGAGTGCATAGGTCACGTACAGCAGCACACTATCACTATCACCCAGTTCCAACACAGATTTATATTTACATAGTATTACTCAGCGTTGCTAAACTATGAATCGCCACGCTCAAGTTCTCTCTAGGGTTTTTTTGCACATTAAAGTTAAATTATTTGATTTTAGGTTCCTCTTCCCAGCCTTCTAGCAGTGATAGTAAAACAACAAAGAAATAATAATAATAAAGAAGAAGAAGAATGTAGCAGCAATACACTGTCAAACAATGACCAACAATAATGTACAGTAGGTGGTGCATGTGTGCTTGGTTCCTGCATCAAAATGTTCAACTTACGGTATGCGTGCACACTATGCACTATGTTTGTATAGTCGCTCAAATAATTACGATTAACATAATTAATTGTGTTACTGTCGCTGAACATCCATCCATTCATCCATCTTCAACTGCTTATGCAGAATCGGGTCGCAGGGCTAACTGTTCATTTCCAGAATAAAATGTACATTTCTGTTCGGCTTTTAGGCTTCGTTAACAAAAGGTACAGAGGGCAGATATGATATGATATAACACCTTACAGTACATGTAATAACATGAATAAAATGTAATAACACAAATAAAAAGAAACATGAGTAGTGGAAATAGCCCAAGTTTTGAGCTTGTAGATCTGCTATCGCCACAATTTTTTTTAAATGTTTGATGATTATTTTTTTTCAACACAGTGATGATTATGACAAAAAATGTGAACTAATTGCGATTATCTCAAATAATTGCAATTATGCGAGTAATAATTGTGACAAGCAGGGGTGTGCCGTGGATCGGTGCGGTCATGCGCACCCGCACGTTTGTGATCGCTGATTAAAATAACCTCTTTAAACAGTACAGTACAGTACAGTACAGTACAGTAGGTCTATTTATTAACCGTCAGGTTTTGTTAGCGAGGTGCGTGCAGCTTCAAAGCTAGTGGAGCAGCGCTCTGTTTGGTCATTTTTTAGCTTTGTAGCTGCATTTGAAGCCAGATCAACTTGTATTTGTAGATTTTGTAGCAGCTACAAACGCTGAGCATTGCTTTGTATCTACTTTATGTCGATGGTTTCCATTGAAGACGAATTTGAATTTTGAAAACTTTGATGGAAAGAAATGCTTTTGTACTTTAACTGAGATAAAATCTAATACAGAACCTTTGAGTCAGGGGACAGTCAGGGACCCCCCCGTACCAGATTATTGTTGTTAAAACATTTTAAGTACAGTATATCATTTTTTTTTAAATATAACCTCACAACAAGCTTCTAGATCTAGATTTCAAACAGCCAACGTATATGGGTTTGAAGTGCTCATGTGGCCTAGTCGCTTCTTTTGGGCTTGATTTCATAGACCTGGTTGCTTATTTCTCTCGCAGAATCTGGCAACACTGCACGGTTGTTGTAACTGATGTGGGTCGACAGTGATGGTGAAAACATGGTTTTCCAAAGATGGACCTGCTGCACACCCTCGATACTTTGCCACGTGCATTCTTTCCATGTCATTTGATGTAGGAAATATAAACATGGCCAAAACCAGCAGAAAACTCACCCTTCATTACCATGGTTGGAATTGAAAGAAAAAGAAAATATACAGTGGCAGCCTAGCTCATACAGTAGTCTTGTGAGTGAAATTGGTGATATGTCTCGCCAGTTGGACTAGTGTCCTATTTGCTTTAAGAACCATGCACCTTGCAACACCTTGAAATGTTAACTTGCTTTGAGGAGCTGTTCACAGAGCTGTGGTACCTCAAGGAGGCGCCCCACGTTTACTCCTAAAGAAGTGAATACCTCGAGGAGGCATTTAGTTGGCTCCTGCAGAGCTCGCATACCTTATATCATCACTGCATGACCTCCTTCTTAAGGAAAACAAACACTCCCCCATGCATCGCTCTTTGGCCTGTTGTAGTGAAGTGGCAGAGAGCAAGAGGAGGGCATGGACTCGAGCCAGGTGGGTTGGGGAGCGGGGGGGGGGGGGGGGGGGTGGTACAACAAGGCTCTGGCAAAGAGTATGAAGCAATGAAGGTGGGAGGCTAGCTACATGAGGGTGGGAGGCTGAGTACATGAGTGTGGGAGGTCGAATACAAGTGCAGGATTTTCCCCAAAGGGCAAAAGGAAAGCTTGCACACCAAACACAAAATGGGGAATGTCCACAGAGGTTTGTGAAGATGCAACAAATCTGCTTTTTAATAAAACATCATGTGAAAAAAAAAGGAAAGTGTAGTGCTACAAAACAGAAACATTAAGGTAAAACTCCCCAAGCCAAGGGCCTCGTGCATGGCATCAAACCGTGAAAGAATCCTTGCTGTTGCCTCCCCACAGTCTAGAATCTAGACTGTGGGGAGAGCTAGAGTCTAGACCCATCGCATCCTATTGATGGCATTGTTAAAGCATAAGATAAGATTCATATCCTTCCACGGAATTTAAACACAAGTTTGCTGTGTGGAAGACTAAATGTCTACAGCCTATCCAAATACAATAGACACCAGGGTCTAAATATTCTCAATAGAAAAGTAGGGAGTCTACCTCTTCTATTGTATTACCATAGTCTACCATACAAATTGGCTAAAATAGCATTTCATTTATTGCAATACGTTGGGGATTGCAGCTGTAGCATAATGCTTGAAAGGGCAGTTGGAGCAGGATGCACGATGTGATGACAAATAAATGATGTGAATAATGCATTATCCTGACTGTTACTATAGCTCTGCACTGCAACGGTACTTACAACTTTGTGGCCCCTCGTAAATAGTTCTCACAATAAACAGGGGCAGCAAGTATTAGTGTGCAGACTATTATTTATTATGTTGATTTCTGTTTGTCCTGCGTGCACCTGTGCTCTATGTTCAGTGGTGGAAAGTAACTTAAGTACTTACTATACACTGTGTACAATTTTGAGTCATTTTTACTTTACTTGAGCATTTGAATCTTTCAGTACTTTTACTTCTACTACGCTAACGGCTCAGAGGCAAATATTATACTTTTACTTCACTTTACCATTATTTGAAAACTTAGTTACTAGTAGTTACTTTGTAGATTTGGATTATTATTACAAAACATGCATTTGCCATTTGCAAATAGCCGATCAGGATTTTATAAATTATTTATACATTTATACTTTCTGAATTGGGACATTCTGCATAATGTGTACTTTTAATGTTGTGCTGTAAGTACACTTTTACTTACCGGTAGGTACATTTTGAATTCCAGACTTTTACTCGTAACAGAGTATATCTACATTGCGGTATTGATACTTGACTACTAAACATTTCAGTACTTTTTCCACCACTGTCTACGTTTCTAATTTTCTCATACATAGTTCGCATTTGGAAAAATGTATGCTGACTCAAAGGCTGAAAAGTTAATTAAATGTGCTGATAATAAGTGAGTACTTATGCCTACATTATGTATAATAAGCCTGTTAATTTCCAAACTAACAGCCCACCATCACAGTGGCAGTTACACTATGGTGTGCTTAGTTCTTTACCTCGCATTTAGTTGCATTAACCACAGGTACCCTTTTGTCCAGACCTGGGCATTGTGCGGCCCGGGGGCCGTATGCGGCCCTTTGGTTCACTCTGACCGGCCCTTGTAGAGTTAATGGCAAATTACAAAATAAACACATTTTCTAATTTTACCTCATACATGGACTAAAGCTAGCCTCGTACCCGCCCTCTTCCGGAAACCATCCTCCTGGATAAAGGAAGTTGGTCATTTACTAGGCTAGACTAAAGCTGCAATTCTTTTATTTTTACGTTTTTTATTCACATACATATGGACGCAATGCGTTCATCAGCACGTGTGCGTGATCATGGATGTTGTCTCAATAACAAGCAGGTGGTCAGACTGGTTACAAGTCAAGACGACCTGCCTTACCTTACCCATTAAAATGGCTAAAGTGGCACTGCCTTTTGGCCCGGCCCTCCACAATATTTTCTGTTGTCCATGTGGCCCCATGGAAAAAATAATTGCCCACCCCTAGTATTGTCCCTATTTTGGGGGCAAATATTAAAATAATTCAGAAATAACCAAAGAATTGTGTGTGCAAGCTCACAACACAATCACAAGCTTGTAGATCGTCTATTTTCACTATTCTTGGTATGACGACGAGACTGGCAGATTCGTCTTTCGGTTTTCTAGGCCATCTTGTCATGGCCAAGGACACTCCTGGCTTCCCCATCTGGGTATGTCTACTAAGGTACCACATACGTTTTTCAAATGTGTCCCTTGTGTTTGACCTCTGCAGGTGCATTACGAGTACTGGCGGAGGATCCTGAAGTACTTCTGGATGTCGGTGGTGATGTACACCATGCTGGTGCTGATCCTGGTCTACACCTTCCAGTTTGAGACGTCACTGCCCTTCTGGTCCAACATGACGGGCATGAATGAAGAGAAGTGAGTACAGGTTGTCTTAACCTCAGCTTCTAGTGGCGTTCAGTCATGTTGTATGCAGGTTAACCTCAGCTTCCAGTGGCGTTCAGTCATGTTGTATGCAGGTTAACCTCAGCTTCTAGTGGCGTTCAGTCATGTTGTATGCAGGTTAACCTCAGCTTCTAGTGGCGTTCACTCATGTTGTATGCAGGTTAACCTCAGCTTCTAGTGGCGTTCAGTCATGTTGTATGCAGGTTAACCTCAGCTTCCAGTGGCGTTCAGTCATGTTGTATGCAGGTTAACCTCAGCTTCTAGTGGCGTTCAGTCATGTTGTATGCAGGTTAACCTCAGCTTCTAGTGGCGTTCACTCATGTTGTATGCAGGTTAACCTCAGCTTCTAGTGGCGTTCACTCATGTTGTATGCAGGTTAACCTCAGCTTCTAGTGGCGTTCAGTCATGTTGTATGCAGGTTAACCTCAGCTTCTAGTGGCGTTCACTCATGTTGTATGCAGGTTAACCTCAGCTTCTAGTGGCGTTCACTCATGTTGTATGCAGGTTAACCTCAGCTTCTAGTGGCGTTCACTCATGTTGTATGCAGGTTAACCTCAGCTTCTAGTGGCGTTCACTCATGTTGTATGCAGGTTAACCTCAGCTTCTAGTGGCGTTCAGTCATGTTGTATGCAGGTTAACCTCAGCTTCTAGTGGCGTTCACTCATGTTGTATGCAGGTTAACCTCAGCTTCTAGTGGCGTTCAGTCATGTTGTATGCAGGTTAACCTCAGCTTCTAGTGGCGTTCAGTCATGTTGTATGCAGGTTAACCTCAGCTTCTAGTGGCGTTCAGTCATGTTGTATGCAGGTTAACCTCAGCTTCTAGTGGCGTTCACTCATGTTGTATGCAGGTTAACCTCAGCTTCCAGTGGCGTTCAGTCATGTTGTATGCAGGTTAACCTCAGCTTCTAGTGGCGTTCAGTCATGTTGTATGCAGGTTAACCTCAGCTTCTAGTGGCGTTCACTCATGTTGTATGCAGGTTAACCTCAGCTTCTAGTGGCGTCCAGTCATGTTGTATGCAGGTTAACCTCAGCTTCTAGTGGCGTTCAGTCATGTTGTATGCAGGTTAACCTCAGCTTCTAGTGGCGTTCAGTCATGTTGTATGCAGGTTAACCTCAGCTTCTAGTGGCGTTCACTCATGTTGTACGCAGGTTTTGACTCGGCATTTAGCAGACACTCTTAATCGAGAGAGACTTAAAACACAAGGTAATGCATCAAATGCATAGAGACAGTATAGCGCCTCAGTAATTTAGGACCATAGGTAAACAAACCAAGAACCTACCTCTAAATACTTCTGTTATAGTCCACACCAGTGCTCCAATAATTAGTTAATAATTACCAGTAAGACGCCTAAGGGGGAAAAGCGTAAAGTGCCATCTGTCTTTGCCATCTGTCTTGGCCATATATGGATTCTGTTAGTGTGGTTCTCCTAACAGGGCATCATCTGGTATACAATCCCTTTTATGCCCATATATGGAGATCCCTGCTCTGAGTATCTGACATCACTGTGATGTCACCTGTTTATGCCCATAAATGGAGATCCCTGCTCTGAGTATCTGACATCACTGTGATGTCACCTATGATGTCACAGTGATGTGTCAGGGGAACCACAGTGTCAGGTGTTACCCGTACAGATACAAGCTGTGACGGTTCTGATGGTAGACTGCGCTTGGGTGATGCAGCGGTAAAGTGCCTGCCCACCCCCGCGGAGGCTAGGGGTTCGAATCCACCGCGGTGTGTCCGGCTTTGACGAGCGTCTATACAAACACAATTATCAGCAGGGAGTGTTGGGCGGGAGGAGTAGAACAGAGGCTCCACGTCCTCCCGGTGGGGGCTCCTCACTGGCAGGAGAGTAGTAGGATAATACATCAGTGACAACACAAAATGTGTGTGGAGAGGAATTAACAATTACATTGAGGATTAAAGGTGATACACCATGAAATTTCACTTTTCCCATTTTAAAACCTTTTTTTGGGGTCCCACTAGCACCTTCTATCCTCACAAAGTCCCATTTCTGACCGTTGTGTCTTTCTCTGGTTTTGAGAAGGCGAAGGTTAAAAGTATCCCACGGGTTCTCAAAACAGGCTATCCAGATTTGCTGCCGATTGTGACGTCATCTGCCGATTGTGACGTCATCATCAACAACAATTTTTTTTTTTTTTTTTTTTTTTAAATATATATATTTTTTTTTTCAAAAACAATTTTTTTATCAAAAGGATTTTGGGAGGGGTGGCGCAGTTCAGGCCAAAGGTAGTACTGCAGCTGAAATGCTCTGAGAGCCATTCAAAAATGAGAGAGGGTCTCTATTCAGGAGTGGTAATTTAGCCTCAAACCTTTTGAAAAACGTTTTTGGGACATAAACAATATGACATAAATACTTTTTAAATGCATGGTGTATCACCTTTAAAAGGGATGAAAAGCAAATTGATAAATAATTTGTATCTTTACTCTGCAAACCAATTGGTGACCTTAATAAATACTGTCCATATTTTCCACTTGGTGGCATACAGTACAGTACAGTAAGGTCAGTACAAGTCAGTTTTTCCATGGCTAAACAGTTGGAAAGATTTTCAAACCAGTGTTCAACAGTAGGTGACTCAGTGCTCTTGGAGGCAGCTGCAATACAGTGTTTAGCCTGAAGCGAATTATAAGATGAGTATATTTGCACCTGACAATCTTAGACCGCTTTCAAACTGGTGGCCCCATTTTTGGCCATTATACAGTAGGTGAAATGTTTCAAAAATAAATATTTTCAGAAATGTAAAAAAAGATAAAATGTCTAAAATAGTAGATCTACAAGCTCACAACATGTCGCCCTGTCGCCCGGCGTGTACAATCTGCACGCACGCACGCGCGCTGCGTAAAAGGTAAGAAAACTTTGGCAGTGAAGCGGAAAAGTCAGTGAGTCAAGCGATTACCTCAGATTATGAAGCAGTCCAAGGATAAATACCAGAGGGCAGACAGCCAACCAGGTGTAGAGATAAAGGTTAGACATATAAATACCAGATGGCAGACAGCCAACCAGGTGTAGAGATAAAGGTTAGACATAGTTTTGTAGGACCTTTTCCTGAATTTTTCCATTTTTGGCCAGCACCAAAGGGAGGGAAATAACATGCCTTCTTCTTCTTCTAGACCACATTTTAAACATAAATCTGGATTTTGTGTTTTTATCAAGGAGATTCAAGAGGGAAAGAGTTATGAACTGCATGTACGCATTATCCATTATTTTGTATCAGTTTAAAGCTGGTGTTGTATAGTCTGGGTCAGGGTAAACTCCTCCATTCAGCTTCAGAATTCCAAATCTACCAGTCACTGCACACCAAGCCAATCTCCTGTTCCAGGATTCTTTTGATTTATCAACAATCATTTCTTATAAAAGTGAAACCTGCCCACGGCCTTGGAAATAAGTGAGCTTTGCCTTTTCCAGCCTAGACAGTTTGTCTACAGAGTTTGTAACTCCTCATTTTGCAGATATTTGAGGAAGTGTTTTAAAGGGATATTCTAAATTGTTATATTTCACTCCAAACTTTTAAACTGAGGGCAAAATAGCCCTATGCGGCAAACACCACCCATCTCGATCTGGAAGAGGCTTAAACAAACAAACCTTAGGTGTTTTACTGAATGTCATCTCACATCTTCTCACTTGGTCATCACGTCTCATCGTATATCATGTGATTTATCGTGTCGCCTCCTCTCAAGTCATGTCATTTTATGTAATTGCATTTTATGACATGACCTCACGTCATGTCATGTCATCTCTACTGATCTCTCCTCAACATAATGTCATCTCATCAAATCGAATCTGTAAATACCATGTCACAACACGCTGATGACCTTTCATTAGCGTTGGGACGTTTGTGACCTGAGTGATTCTTTCAAAGTGATTTGTTCTTTTTGGTGAAGAGAACTCGTTCACAAATTATCGTATTGGACTGAACTACACAAGGAGGGCGGAACCGGAAGTACCGTACTAAAAGTGAATGGTTATTGGTTAACGAATTATTGGACCAAATCTCATTTTATGTGAGAGAGAAGTGAACGAAAAGATTCGAGTCTCTGAAATGAACGGACTACCACTCTCTCTCCCTCCCTCCTTCCCTCTCTCTGTCTCTCTCTCCCTCCTTCCTCGTCTCTCCATCAGGCTGAAGGACCTGGGTCTGGAGAGGTTCTCCGTGTCCAAGCTGTTCATCCGGATCTTCATCCCCACCTCCTTCCTGCTGGTGTGCATCCTCCACCTGCACTACTTCCACGACCGCTTCCTGCTGCTCACCGACCTCCAGGCCGTGGTCGCCAAGGAGCAGAGCACCATCTACAGGTGAGAGCCAGGGTTCCTCGATATGTCCCTACATGGACAACTGTGTCCGTGGCAAAGACTTGGCCTCGTCCGTGGAAAATTCTAGATTCTGTTTTCAAACGTTATAATGTTCTTATTTTGATCACCATAAGACCAACTTACTGAATGTCAAGTCTCCAGGTTTTCACTATGGCACATTAGGAGTCCGACTAGTGCGAGTGGTTCTCAAACGCTTTATTTGCAAGGACCACCATAACTCTGAGACTGTATAAATGGTTTTCGGGGTCCATTTGGGTCCAACTGTTCCATGAAAAGGTTGTTGGGGGACATGACCTGACAAATGGAAAACCGTTGAGAATGAGCTGTTGATACGGGAGACATCTTCTAAAGAACAGTGCTCACATCTTCATTGACATCGTCATTGATTTGCAGTAGAATCATATACAGTAGGATTTCATTCAGGACCAGCCATTTTGCACAACACTCATCAATACACTCATGCCATTCAGGAAGTCTTTACATGACACACTTAGACCCTGACAGTACTTTCCCAGAGGGATTCCTCCCTCTACAATTCTTCCATCAAAACGCTTGGTAAATGGATCTCCTTGTGTGCTTTGCTGTGGTTTGTGTCATCATCACACATCTGTCACCAGAGGTGGGTAAGAACGAGTTAAATGTACTCATTCACTTAAGTCACAAATTGTACTTCTAATTTATCATACCATTGAAGACAAAAACAATGTACTTTTACTCCTACATTCGACCAGGTGTAACGGAGTAAGTAAAAGGTACATTTCAAATGATTTGGCTACTTGTTACTTTTACCCATTTAGTTTGTTTCATTCTGTTAGTCAGACTTTCGGAGACGGGAATATGTATTAATATGATATTGTGGTTTAGGCTATAATTTAAAATTGTACAAGGCTATGTTATAGTTTATTTCTGTTGGACAAGCACTTATACCATAGACATTTCAATTATGTGTAAGTAACGCAATACTTGAGTCGACCTTTCTACATACTTTATTACTCTTAGTCTTACTCAAGTAGTTATTTGGATGGCTACTTCTGTACCGTACTTCTACTTGAGTCATTCATACTTTTACATGAGTACAGTTTTTGTCTCCTCTACCCACCTCTGCCAGTCGCTGCTATAACATTGACATTCTTGTTGTTGATGTCCGCCTGACATTCCGTTACATGTGTTGTCGTGGACACGTCTCCATTCTTTTTTTTCCTGATGTGCTTACTTGCTTCCCTCTCCTCTGCTCTGCCACCTTTCTCTCCACCACTCGTCGTCATCCCTTCCTTTCGACTCTCACAGCCATGCTAAAGTCAATGGCCGTGTGTATCTGATCATGAATAGGTGGGTAACTGCCTGCATTCTATAGCATCCATCAAACCAATCCCAACCAACCTCTCTCGAATGTCGGCTTCCTCTGTCCTGATGCTATATGGATCTACAGTACACCCCTATACTGTAGCTTAGCTGTCCTTGTTATTGCCTGTTGACATAATAGGCTCTGTGCATAATTTTCCATACTCATCTCCTGTTCCGGTTTATTTTCCAATAGCTTCGTTTTATTGGCTCGGCAGCAGATTTTAACCAGAGACACATATGAAGGTGTCATGTGTGTTTCCGGTTAAAATAAATACAGTCCAGTGATTTCCTCATCCCCGCGGTTATATAGTCACATCGGTCGATGTGATGCGGGTGGTATTCTTTGGCTAGGTTTTTAATAAAATGTTTACATGTTTTTGTAGGCTATTATGTCCTTGTGTTTGAGTTCTGTTGCCTGTAGCCTCCATCTGGGTTGTCCAGCAGGTCGCTGGATCTTTCACCCTCTCATCCCTAAAAACCCCATATGGTCTCTGATAGTTTACCCATATGTGGAGTCACCTCTTCCTCGAGCATGTGTGAGGCTGTTTCCCGTGTCTTCTCAATAATAACCACCTTCCCACCCTTCACAAGCGCACACACACACACACACACACACACACACACACACACACACACACACACACACACACACACACACACACACACACACACACACACACACACACACACACGCACACACACACACACACACACACACACATGTGTGTGCACACTGCATAAACACCCCCTCCTGCCACAAACTTTCTGGAAATCCTTCTGCATATTTACTGTATAGGCCCCACCCTATGTCTCTCTTACATGTAAGTGAATGTTAGTTCCAGGTTGTCTGTCTCTATCTTGCCGTCTCTTTCTTCACTGTTCTTCTTGGCTTCTGTTGTGTAACTTTATTGCCCTGAGCAGCATCAAGCAAAAAATTCCTACTCAGCCGAGCAAGTAAGTCTCACCTCCAGACACTGAATGCTTGCCTCGATATATAGTATGCGGCCGGTTCATGCAAGCTAACCCTGACCTCTTAACCTCTATGACCTCCCTCCCATTGCCTGAGAAGGAGGAATTCAATGTTTTACTTGCACTTCAGCCTGATTTATACTTTGTTGTACAACGCTGTCGTGTGGCGCAAAACGGCGTCTCTTTTCACAGCGCGACACTGGTGTACAACAGAGTAAATTAAAGCATGTAGGTCTTACAATGACACGTCCAAAATGGGGGGGGGGGGGGGCGCCAGGTTGAAAGTGGTTAATGGCTCCCCCCTACGCATTGCCATTTACCCAATGTGAACAGAAGACCCTCACTAGAACCACAACGTGGATGATAATTCAGTAACACTTCTCTGTGGCGTTATTCTAGTGGACTAGCATGGGCCCAAACTGTTCTTCACTGTTCACACGCTACCGCTTAGATTATGTTTTCAGAACTCTGTTTACTGTACGTACAATTATTCTCTAAATTAGATAAGGTGAGGACAGGACCCAGGTTAATGCGCTGGAGTAAGGCCCTGGAGCTGTGAAGTCAACTCTGACCATGTGTTTTTGGGGGAGAATGCTAAAGGAATGTGCATTGCTTACTGATCACAGTGCTTGATATACAGTAGCTGGTCTGTTAATGGAAACAGGGCTGATGTCTCCCATCCTAACATGAGAATGAGTCAGAGCCCTTCTGTGTGTGTGTGTGTGTGTGTGTGTGTGTGTGTGTGTGTGTGTGTGTGTGTGTGTGTGTGTGTGTGTGTGTGTGTGTGTGTGTGTGTGTGTGTGTGTGTGTGTGTGTGTGTGTGCGCACGCACACGCGCGTGTGCTCATGTACACTACACACACATATTGCACACACTGATGTGTGTGTGCTCGACTGCTCGTGCATATAGGGCATAGCAGTAGCAGCCATTTTGTGGTTCCTTAGATAGAAACCCCATAAGTTTTTTTCCCATAGAGATTCTGAAAATATTTATATAAATTATTTTAACCATTGAACCTAGCCATTTAACCATTGAACCTAGCCATCCAGAGAGGCCCCTGGTGAATAATTCTGTCATAAAATATAATTTACATAATATACTGTATATCCTATATATATATATATACACAGTATATATACACACACTTATACCGGTATGTATATACAGTATTTAATATCATTAAATATTTAAATGTTTTTTGACACAGAATGAAATGTTTTATGCTCATGATTAAAAAAATTATCAATATAAATATTTTAGGAAATCTCTATGGGAAAGAAATGAATGTGCTTTTGTATTCTGCGGAACCAATAAAACAAAATGACCACGGCACTGCTATGCACCGTCCCATGCATTGTGTGGTGTGTGAAGCACGCGTGTCTCGCCGACACGTCCTTGGAGGATCAGTGTCAGTAACGCCTCCTTCCCCCTGCCCCGTGGCCAGGCTGGCGCACCCGGACGGCAGCCTGGCCGACCTCACCATGCTGAGCGCCTGCTCGGTGGACGCAGCGCTGCCCGCCACGGAGGAGAAGCAGGAGAAGGAGGAGGAGAACCAGGCCCTGGTGGTGGTACTGATGGAGGAAGTGGTGGACAGCATCGTGAAGCCCCCCAAACAGAGCGTGTCGTCGTCGTCGGACCACCACCGCCGCCAGTCCAGCGTGGAGGACAGCCGCCACTGCAGTGCCAAGACGGAGCCGGAGCCCAGCACCACCGAGCACAGTTCAGGTACGGTACAGGGGGGAGAGGGAGGGAGGGGGGCCGGCCTGGCGCCAGCCCAGTCCCATGGCTAGAAACATACTGTATTTCGCCTCCGTCGGGAACCTTGCGGTTCCCATCCGACCGCTCTACCAGCCACTCTACCCCTGAGCCACTGAATCCTGAATCCTGCGCAGCTCACTTCTTCACTCACTAAGGAGTATAAGGCTAAAGTCCTAATGCAAATTTTATACAAGCTTTAATGAGCTTCAATGAAAACTTGCGACCATCAAGCCGATTTTTGCAAAACACATTTTTGGACACTGCTCCAACAGATTTTGGCCTAAAATCACACATTAAGCGGTACACAGTATCTCTAAAGTCATGTCCTCAACATGGATCAGTCCAATTTCCCATATTCCCTACCTGATTGGCTATGCTTGCCTTCTAAAGTCAGACAGCGAGTCCCCTGTCTGATTCCAGGGCTGGGAACATTTGCTGCATGTCACCGCCCGCTGCCTCTGTGACTCTCCACTAAACAGAACACAAAAAAAAAAAAAAAGAAAAAACTTGAAGGATCAGAGATTTCTCTGTCTTGTCCGACCGAGCACATCTGTCCCCCAGCACTGCCAGGTTTGAACGCTGTTTGATCGGTTGCTCCTGTGTTATCACAGCTGCATGTTTCCACAGTGTGCAATAGTGCACTTTGAATCACAGATGCACTGTACAGACCTTTTCCATCTTCTGTTGGCTCCAGCGAGCCGAGGCTGCTCACAGTCATGATGCAGTGGTCCCAAACTTTGTCAGCTCAAGACCCAAATGTGAAATGCCCGGCACCCAAACTAGTGAAAATAGTTTTCACTACTTCTTAAACATTTTGTTTTCTACTATAGGAATGTCTTTGATTATTTATTTTATTCATGAATTGTTATTTTTTTTTTAAACGTTTGAATTTTGTTTCAACTCATGACAATGTTTGAATTTTTGTGGAAATCTTTATAAAATCTTTTTAAATTATAATAATTAATGACAACATTTTTTGGGGAAAAAAAGGCATATCACTGGTGACCACGAAAATGGATGCGTGACCCACTGTTTTGGAAACACTATCCGGTGTTAGAGCCCGACCGATGCCAGATTTGGGACACATCTGCTGCATACTGCATACTTTTCAGTATTTACAGCTCTTTTCCTGAATATGTCCTGTTTTGCCTTTCTAATTTTTTTTCTATACATTTTTATGGAGAACAGAACTTATTTTTTCAGACACTAGCTAAAATAGCTGACCTACAAGCTAAAATCTTCTGCAAATCTCCTGCAAATCTACTGTCTTGCCAATGGCACGCCCTGTGACGTTTTGAAATGGCACATCTGTAGTTGCCGATATACCAAATCAAATACTGTCCGATACGATACATCAGCCCACTGATGGCTGTTGGTTTCAGATGCACCAGAGGATCCCAGAGGAGTTCACTCTGTTGTTTTGAGGAATGTGCCAGAGAGGAGGATCTGCCATCAACACTTTGGACAACCCAACAACACCATGACTCATCGTGACTGATCGCAAGCTGTGTTGTTATAAATAAATCCCACGCAGCGGTGATTTCTTTTTTTATTTCGCTTCGTACTCCATTTGTCTCCGCGCTGTAGTTGTTTCGACAGCGAGATTGGGTCAGACCGACGGCGGCTTTCTCCCATTATGTCTCCCAATGTTGACGGCCCAGCCGAGGCGGTGTCATCGCACTATTTAGACAGCCGTTAGGCGCTGGTCTTAAATCAGGACGTGGTGTGTATACACAGAAAAGAAAATAGGCCATAAAACACAGCGGAGAATGATGAGCTGTGAGCTATGGTTTTCTTTCTCCTGACACAAAGTTCCAAATCCTTGTCCAAATTATGACATTACGCCAACATCTTTTCACACGGCCTGCGTCTTGGACCTCTGCCTCTTTAATGGGCCATTTAATTATGAACAGAGGCTCATGCACCTGAACATTTGACATGGTTTATATTCATTTACAGTATAAAATTCATGTAGATGTGGGGGTCCTTGACATGAAAATGTTTGAGAACCACTTTGTAGGAGCTGATCTACAGTACAGTACACTACACCAGCCAAAATGGCCACTGAGTGAATATGGTCTATAAACCTTTTTTTTGTTCAACTTTTACTTTTGGACATTCCTCATTTTTATAATTTTTGCTGCTCAAAGCCAGTCAATGTAAACTCTCAATCAACCACACCAAGGTCAAAAGGTTATTACACACTGCTTTAGAGGACAACTTTGTTTTTTTTATGAAGTAGGGTTCATGTTTAGGTTGTAATTGGAGAAAATAAAAGATGAGATTGATTAATGATTTTGGGTTCAGTGGGTGGGGGTATGGCTAAATATGTCTTTTTAGACACAATAAGCCCATTCCCAAGATGCACCGCAATCTTTCATGGGCAGATGTGACTTATGGAGGCTTTCAGTGTTACTGTAAATAGTAACAAAGAAATCGCCTGCCCCCACCCACTGAAATCACTAAAACGATTGAGAGCAAGCAGTAAATGAAAACATTTTAACACTCATATTTTCTTTTCTCTAATTACAATCTAAAATATGAACCCTTGTTGTAAAAAAACAAAGTTGTCCTTTAATAGATGTATGATACTGTAGAAACAGGTAGTGTTTTGTATGTCTTTGTATGTCAGATCTGAAGAACAAATGGCATCTGGTGGTGGACCGTCTCACGGTGCTTTTCCTCAAGTTCCTGGAGTACTTCCACAAGCTGCAGCTGTTCATCTGGTGGCTCCTGGAGATCCACATCATCAAGATTGTCTCCTGCTACATCATCCTGGTCACCGTGAAAGAGGTATGCCAGTCCTCAGAGTGTTTTATTGAACCCTGAGAGTGTAGAAACGGAACCCCTCTGATGGTACGTTGTCCAAATAAACTACTATCCAATGAATCAATGAACAAAGAGGGTCGCACTCATAAATATAAAATAATTAATAATAATAAATATAAATTCGTTTTTTTCATGCCTCAGGAAAGGTGAGAGACGTTTGTCACTAATGTCTGACAAAACGTCTGTCGCCTCTTCTGTGGCTTGGAAAACATTTACAGAAAATGTACTTTGATTTTTGAGGTCGACCCTCCTTGTGCTTTGATTCATTGGAAAGTAACAAAGTTAATTTACTCCAGTATCGTACAATTCTGAGGTACTCTTACTTTACTCGAGTAGGTCCATGTCCGTGGACCCCCAGGGCTCCTTGAGGAGGTTCTAGGTGGTCCCTGTCCAAACTGGTTAGTATAGCACCAAAATCAGTTTAACCACTTTAAAGGGATACGGTATTCTACTTTCAATTTTTTTTGGGGTAATTGTATCGTCTCATCAGGCTTTTATGAACAGTTTTTAATTTGCTTGATTCAATATTTAGATATTTGATGTAAATGTTAACAGGCCCTCCAGGCCCAGGTCCTCTCTCCATACACACGCATTGTAACTTCAAACTCCATTTTAACCATGATATATTCATTAGAAACACCCATTATCTTTTCTGGTGACTCATACTACCCTCCTAATACGTGAACAGGCCGTGTTTTTTCAATAACTTGTTTTCATTTAATTTTTAATAATTCTTTGGGAAAATGGAAAAAAATCAATACAATAAGAAATTATTAAAAATAAATGAAGAAAAATCGATAACTTTAGTAGTAATGTAGTATGAGTCACCAGAAAAAATAATGGGTGTTTTTAACACAGCGGGTGCCCAGAATTATTCAACTTTTAATTTGCTGGTGCCCATGGCAACCCGCCATTTTACCTACCTTTGAAGTACTGGCGAGAAAAGTAATCAGAGTAAATGTAATCCAAGCATGTCCTGTTTATTTCGCGAAAATCTTTTCTTTCAGTCAGGACCGTTTTTTATCAATTCAGGCTTTTGCAAATCCCGCCCCATTCTGCCCTGTTACTATGGTGGGACATTTGACCCTGGGCAGATTGTTTTTATAGTGGCAGTGAATGGGATTTTTTTATTTTTTCATAGCCTCATTACAGCTATATAAAGTACCAAAGGAAAAACATCTAGGTGATATTAATAAAAAGGGAAGACAAAGGTACAGTAATTACATAGCAAAACAGTAGTTTTCCCCCGAAAATATATGTTTTAATTTGTTTAATCCTCTGGATCAGAGAGAGAATAGAAATAGAAAGAGAAAGCGCTTTGCATCTTGGGTAGGAAGAGGAGAGCCAGATTATAGTTCTCCTCACATAATAGGCTGGCTTTTCGTAATTCTGCCCATTTAAAATATATGTACCCAATCGTAACTCTTAGACCATTGATAAGGTCCATGTGAACTAGTTTGTTGAAGCTTATTCATTATGATGAGCGAGATCGCTATCACCGCCCGCGGCCGTACTGGACGAAAGCCGTGTCGCGCAGAGCGGACAGTTTTTGAAAGCCTGAAGCAACATTCTCCACTGCACAAACTCCACCCCCGATAGCAAAAAGTGAATGTTTTTTTCTGGTTGGCCAGTCAGGGAGTCTCAGGGACCAATCAGAAGGCTGACAAACGGTGAATTCTAAGCCACAGTGTTTGTGTTACGGCCGGTAGAAGAGGCCGCCGTTTTGAGAAAAAAAGAAAAAAGGAAAATAATCTGGAGAAAACAGCATTTTTGTGCAGCCGCTAAACAGGAAGTCAACGAGACAGACAGCACGTCCGGGTGACGTAATTTCACGCTGCATTTTGGGGAATGGAGTTTGGATCATCACCGCGGTAGCCAAGTACAGTAGCTACAGTACTGTATAGTTTACTGTACAACGCGTTGAACGCGTCGTGGGCACACGTAAACATCAAAGAGATTGGCGCGTGGGCACCACGTGGGCGTTTAATGTGTTAAGGAATATATCATGGTTAAAATGGAGTTTGAAGTTACAATGGCTGTGGGGAGGCGTCCTGCAGGAAGAGGCCCTGGTAACATTTACATCATATATCTAAATATTGAATGAAGCAAATTAAAAACTGTTCAGGGTGTTCATAAAAGCCTGATTAGACGATAAAAATTACCAAAAGTTTATTTGAAAGTGAAATATCCCTTTAACCCTATATACATCAGCTATTTGGATAGCCGCTCTACAGGGTAGCGATGCGCTGTCAGCTTGTAGATCTGCTATCTTAAAAGTCTTGTAAGTGACTTTTTAACAACACACAGCTTGTATGCCAGTGTCCCTTTGCAATAGAAATGTCCTGATAGGCGTTACACGGACAAATACACATTATTTTCGGGAGTGAAAAGGGTCGAGAGACCCACTGATCTGTTGATCTGTTGTGCTGCTGTCCTCCTGCAAGGTGTCTCTGTTCAACTACGTGTTTGTGGCGTCCTGGGCCTTCGCTCTGCCCTACAGCCAGATCCGCCCGCTGGCCTCCAGCGTGTGCACCGTCTGGACCTGTGTGATCATCATCTGCAAGATGTTGTACCAGCTGGAGTCCATAGACCCGCCCTCCTACTCCAAGACATGCAATATGGTACATATCACCGTGACCGCCCTCTCTCTCTCACACACACACACAAGCACGCACACACACAGGGGTGTCGCACCAAATTCTGGGCCCTGGGTACAAGGATTCACTGCGGGGCCCCTGTGCTTTAACTATTGAAAAATAGCAGATATACAAGCTCACTGCGCGGCACCGAGTGCCGCGCTGCGAGCTTGTAGAATCTGCTATTTTTGAAAAATCATGAAAATCTTTGAATATTTCAAATCCTTCTGAGGTTTTTTGAAAAACCTATGTTTCTATGTCAGTGGAGCTCAAACCTTTTCATGTGAAGGACCCCCAAAATGGTATGTATTTGGCCACGGAACCCCATCTCAAAATATTGAGTTCCAGGGACCCCCCAGAAGCAAAATTTGAGTTACAAATGTTCACTTAAAAAATACATATATTCAAAGATTTGCACACATTTTCACAACTTTTCAAAAATAGCAGATCTACAAGCTCACAGCGCGGCACTCGGTGCCGCGCTGTGAGCTTGTATATCTGCTATTTTTCAATAGCTAAAGTATAAAATAATTAAGGCCCCTCCACCACCTTGGGCCCTAGTAACTCAGTCCCACTTTCCTACCCCTTGTGACGCCCCTGCACACACACACACACACACACACACACACACACACACACACACACACACACACACACACACACACACACACACACACACTCTCTCACACACACGATAAATCACACATGATAAATCATGTCTGGGTTAAGTACCGCAGTATTTTAACATGTTCTTTTAGGTTTGGGTTGGAAGTACCACATGGGAGCAGGCTTTAGAGAAACCCACTTCTAACTAGACTGTTTCATACACAAGCTGACTGAACGTTTGCATAAAGAAACGTTCATAAGAAAAGTTTTGCCTTAGACCTATTATTATTATTTATTGTTATGAATATTAGTAGCATAGTTTTATCTTCATGTGGATGCGGGCAAGTAAGAAGGCATGAATAATTCTAGGAAAACCTGGCATGCTTTGTCTCCCCAGCCAGATGACTACTCACCCGAGCAGGTGGCGGAGATGAATAGCTCCGCGTTGTACAAGAAGCCTGTGGATCCAGCCAACTGGGTGGGCCTCAGGAAGCTCGCCCAGGAAACCCTGTTGGAGCACCTCAGGGTGAGTGGGCTGGCCAGGGTGTCTTCCAACAATCCACGAGCGTGTATGATTGGCTATTTTCGGTGTGTTTAGATCAAGCTTTGATCTTAATTGATTACGAGGAAGTTGGTGTTCTGGACTGGAAAACATTGGACTGAACTGGAAAAGGATATAAGCCAAATAATGTTCAAAGAGCTAAAGGAACCAGCATTTTTTTTTCTAGAGCAGAATTGCAATTGAAAAGTAAAAATATGAAAAAGTCATGACTTTTAACAAAAGTTTTTTTTCGGTACTTTGCAGCCTTACTCATAACGTTTCATTCCTAAGCTGTTAACACATTCATCCACCACTGCCAGGGTTTTTCAGTGTTTTTACCTTTTTTTTGGGCGGCATCAGGAATGCAACGTGTGTGTAAAGTACACACGATGTCCCGAGCTGCAGGCGATCATCTTGTCGTTCACCCAGAAAATAAAAATAATAACTGTTCTGTAGAAAAAGGCTTCTTTGACCAAAAATGCAATCTGGGAGATAAATCCGAGATATATCCATTTTTCAGAAATTCATTACATTGTTGTGGACTGCCAGAAGGATTTCCGGATGGATCATGGGAATTTGAGTCTTTGCATCACGCTGCGGGAGAGCACTGTCTATTACTCTCCACTGAAAAGACTCAAATATACTGTACACCCTCTACGCTAAAGCGTTGGATTTGACAACTTATATATATACGCCCTCGGCGGTGAATGTGTTACTACGTACTCTGTATCGACTGAAACGCAAGTTATGGGCTTCGTATCGGGACGGAAAAATCGGTACATCTCTAGTTAGAAATCAGCAAACATTTCGTATTTCTCCCTCGGTTACTGGTGTGTGTGTGTGTGTTTAGAACAACCTGTTGATGCTGGCCATCCTGGCGTTCGAGGTGACCATCTACAGACACCAAGAGTTCTTCAGACTGAGGAACAAGCTGTCTCCTCCCGCCGCCAAGATCATCTTTCACGACATAACTCGGCAGCACCTGGACAACGGCATCGTCAACTTTGTCAAATACTTCATCAACTATTTCTTCTACAAGTTTGGACTGGAGGTTGGGTGTGCCCCGCAATGCACAGTACACAACAGTGCACAACACATGGCACACTGAGTACACAGCAAAACCTCAAAGTGAACAAATCGACTCTTAACCACATCCACAATATACATTTTGTTGAACCAGGGGTACTGTACTTGGCGCCCAATGTTTGACTGCGTTAACCACAGCCCAAAAAAGACAAATGCAGGCGTTTCACAATTTATTTAACTGGCAAAAAGGGCAGTTGGCTTCAAAATACCGTATCTCAAGTATGTGTGAATATCCATATTCACATATCTAATAAAGATTTTACTGTGTGAATATCCATCCGACACACATCTAATAAAGATGTTACTGTGACAAATGTGTTCATTTGTCTCAGTATCTTCTAACTCCTGTTAATCATGATATATAGACGTTAGCAAGCGATGCTATGCTAGTGTGCTACCATATAATTTGGTCCACAGTAGCCGGACACGGCGCTCCTCAGAGTAGACAGTAGACACAAGGCAGCTTCGTGCCGCGAGCTTGTACAACAGCTATTTTTGAACGTTATTGAAAACTCATGAAAGAACTACTCCTGGTTTAGAAGGCATTTGTCGATAGCGACAATGAACTGAAACGATATATTTCTCACATTCTTTCCTCTTCCCTTCTCTGCGCGCCGTACCGTACCCGTGGTGGGGCAGACGTGCCTGCTGCTCGTGGTGAACGTGATCGGCCAGCGCATGGACTTCTACGCCATGCTGCACGCCTTGGCTCTGATAGTGGTGATGTACAGGCGACGACGGAAGGCCATCGCCGAGATCTGGCCCAAGTATTGCTGCTTCCTGGCCTGCATGCTGACCTTCCAGTACTCACTGTGCATCGGGATCCCGCCTGCAGCCTGCAAAGGTACCGGACCTCCAGTCCTCCTAACCCCCCTCATATCAAACAGTGATGTACGGACCTCCAGTCCTCCCAACCCCCCTCATATCAAACAGTGATGTACGGACCTCCAGTCCTCCCAACCCCCCTCATATCAAACAGTGATGTAAAGTGACTAAGGACATTTACTCAAGTACTGCACTTAAGTACAGTGGTGTAAAGTAACTAAGTACATGTACTTAAGTACTGTACTTAAGTAGAGTTTTGAGGTATTTGTGCTTACTTGAGTATTTCCAGTTTTCAGTACTTTTACTTCTACTCCACTACATCTTGGATCCAAATATTGTACTTTTACTCCGCTACAGTTATTTGAAAACTTTAGTTACTAGTTACTTTGCAGATATTCAATTATGATATTATAAAACATGCATTCACAACTTTAGCCCTATTTATAGGCTATTTGAAAATAGACGATCTACAAGCTCACAACGCGTCGCATAGTGAGCGACGCGTTGTGAGCTTGTAGATTGGCTATTTTCAAACATTTTGTACTTTTACTTTTGGTGCTTTAAGTACATTTCGACGCCAATACTTTTGTACTTTTACTCAAGTATATTTTGAATTCTGGACTTTTACTTGTAACAGAGTATTTCTACATTGCAGTATTAATACTTTACAAAAGTATAAAATGTGAGTACTTTTTCCACCACTGCTTAAGTACAATTCAGGGGTATTTTTTACCCTGAATGACCGGACTAGTTAATAGAATGTACTTTTGTACTTTTACTAAAGTAAATTCTCAATACCAGACTTTACTTGTAATAGAGTATTATATCTGACCTCTTTACACTTCTCTTCACTTTCCCTGATCTTCCCCTGAACAGTATTTTGTTGTTGTGCCTGATTTTCCACGTGTGAAAAGAGGCCAATTCGCACCTGGCATCATTTCACACTTGGCAAATCCCCCCTCTTTGTCTGTGACATTCCGCTGATGTTCCTCTGAAACCTTGGAATGTTACATCTGTACAATGTAAAAAGATGTCACATTTTATTTTAGTTTTGTTTTTATTTGTCATTAATGGAATTGTGTAGAATTATGCTGCTGTGATGATGTAATTTCCACACAGGGATCAATGAAAAGCTTATAAAAAGCTTTTTTTTTATTTTTTATTTTTTAAGATTTGTTTTGGGGCATTTATGCCTTTATTGGATAGGACAGTAGACTGACAGGAAATGGGGGGAGAGATGGGGAGAGACATGCGGCAAAGGTTGTCCGGATAGGGAATCGAACTGGCGACGCTGTCAGGCATCAATGCTTATGTGGCAATGCCTATGGGGCTTTTAAGCCGTGACATCATTTTGTAGGCAGAGGAGAATCTGCCCCCAGAGCATTTTCTGTCCCTCGCTATTTCAAAAAACAACGACTAAAAAATAACGACTAAAGTATAATTCTAACACTTTCCTTTCAACAACAAAGAGAAGAAAATCACACCCGTGTGAAGTGGAGCTGTGTGTGTGTGTGTGTGTGTGTGTGTGTGTGTGTGTGTGTGTGTGTGTGTGTGTGTGGATCATGTGTACCGATTTTTGTGACATTTGAAGAAAATATGTAGGAGAAGGAGCAAAAAGTGTGTTTTGGAGAAAATTCAAGATGGCGGAAAATCTATCATGGCGCAAATGGGCGTGGCCTATATGGGGAGATGCGTCATGACCCAAGGAATCCAGGGAAAAAATATTTTTAATTTTCCGACCTACGGTTCAAGAGTTACAGGCCAAAACGTAAAGTGGGGTGTTATGGCGCCACCATGCGGCCAAATGACACAATTATTTTTTATTTAATCCTTGAAATCATTATGAACCTCCTCTCCAAGTCTTGAAACTCTAGCCCCTATGGTTTGCGAGAGACAAATAATTGAATGTGAGTTTTTGCAATTCCCAATATAAGTCAATGGGGAAAATTAATTCACTAATAAATTAATATCAATTAAACTATAGAACCTTTCTCTTAGAAAAGTAATAGCCCACGATTCCCGAGTAAGCCGGTCGATTTGACATATGGCGCGAGTGTGTGGTGGCAAAACTGTGGGACTAGTGGCGTGCCGAAGTTTAGGAAGTTCAGGCTACATACACACAGACACACACACAGACACACAGACAGACAGACAGACACACACACAGACCCACACAGCCACGTATAGGGAGCCTGTGCTTCACACAGCTCCAAAAATGTGTAAATAGTAGAAATAGTAAAAAGATTCACGGAAACTGGGGGCAGAAATTCTCCTCTGCCTACAAAATGATGTCATACTTAACAGCCCCATATGGTATGCGCCTAAACCAGTAGGCCAGCGGGCGCCTAGCCTGGTTTATACCGGTACTTTTCCGTTAAATGTTGTTGCTCGCCAAAAATTGCAGATTTGGAATATCACAACATGCCGCGCTGTGACACATAATGAGCTTGTAAATCATACAATGTGTATAAAATCATACTCATGCAGTCACTGGTTGTCGTTCTTCTAGATTATCCCTGGAGATTTGCTAACTCCAACACGGATTCTAAGGTGGTGAAGTGGCTCTACGTTCCAGACTTCCACACCAAACCCAACCCACTGTTCCTCATCTGTACGTATCATTTGTTCTCTGTTGTCCTACTAGGAATGAATGAGAACTCTTTTGCTCCTAACTCTGTTACTGTCTCTTAACTTGTGCTATACTGTAACTACTGTATATGCAGTGTCTGAACCCTCCCTTTTGCTTTCAGTGAGTATCATGCACTGTAGACGTCAGCAAAGGCTGGCTGTAGGAATTATAAATCCCTTTACCACACTGGTTCTCAACGTAGTGTCCAGGGACCCCCAAGCGGTCCTTGAGGGGTCCATAGCTAAATGATTGATTGTTACTGTAGGAACTACATTTCTGTTAAATTAAAAGTTACGATTTTACAGTGTAGATTGGGGTCTGTGGCCTAATGCATATCAAACTGGGGCTCCTTGAAATGAAAAAGGTTGCGAATCACTGCTTTGCCAGTTTGCCGATACAGTGGGAAAATCCCAGTTGTCCGGTGTCCCAGTTGGGCGAACAGACTGTAATTATTGTCCACGTCATTGCAAGCGGCGCGAAGGCCAGCGGACCTTGGTCCTGCTCTTCGCGCCCGAGCGCCGCAGGCGCGAGTGCCCGCGAAGAGCGGGCCAGGGCCGCCGGCCGCGCGAGTTACGAAGCCGTGGTGAATGCAATCGTTATATTTATAACGCGCACGATAAACGCATGAATGGGATGAAGATCGCTTGCTTTACAGTCTGTTCGCCCAACTGGGACACCGAACAACTGGGACTAGCCCGATACAGTAGTGTACCTCCTCCACTCCTCTTGTCTGCTCTCCTCACTTCTCCTCTCCTCCTCCCTCCTGTCCCAGATGACTTCATGCTCCTGCTGTGCGCCTCCCTCCAGAGGCAGGTCTTTGAGGACGAGAACAAGGCGGCTGTGCGCCTCCTGGCCGGAGACAACGTGGAGATCTGCAGAGACCTGGACGCTGCCTCGTTCGCTGTGCACAACCCCGTCCCCGACTTCATCCACTGCAGGTACAAGGGGCTACACTGCTAGGGAAAGGGGAGTCATTTCTTTCTTCCCTGAGGGAAGGCTACTTGTTTTTAAAGGTTCACCCAGCTGATGGCAGCTCAGATGGCCGAGATGAGCCCACGGTGGAGGCGAGCAGTTACACTAATTTGCTCGGGGACACTTTGAAACGAATACTGGCCGAGCAAACTTGTGAGGTTTTTGTTAACTGTATGTATGTGAATACATACAGTTATACATGGCCTCTCATTTTGGCCTTCTTCCCATCAGAAAATGACAAACCCTGAGGCCTTAGTGGCCTTGATGCCCCCCTCACACACACACTGCCCCAGCTGATTTCACTGTTTTTTCCTCTGCCTCTTTCCTGTCAATAGCGACTTTAAGCAAATGGCGGCTACGGCAGATGGCAACAGTTACCGGAAATGATCAGCGCTCGATAGATTAACCTGCCGCCGTTGCAGCCGTCTGTACTCTGTGAAGCTCCCTTTCCACGTTGCGCCTAAAACGTCTGCTGTGTAGACGCGTCGCCATGGGAACCAAAGCGTCCAGTAAAAGGAGTGGGACCCCATCGCCGACGGCTGTTTGCTTAACGATTTTGACTGCTACGGCGATTACGTCATAGCAGCCGCACTCCGCCTGGCGTTGCCGTCCTGAAAATCGTCAAGCTTAAACTAACTGCCTAGTATGCAGACACCAAAGCCAGTTGTTGAGATTGTGAATTCTTAACCCCCCTGGTGCTCTTTTCTCATATTCAAACAGGTCCAGTGACTCTGACTATTGTCCAAGGCTGTGAACTAATAAAATAGTCCTTAACCCCTAAATTCAATTAATTAGTACTTGTCCGACTGTAGTATTTGTCTGTCTTTCTTTCTTTCTTTCTTTCTTTCTTTCTTTACGGATAAACGTAATATTTTGCCGCGCTACTCCAACCACAGTTTTGTCAGTCAAATTGACCAGCTTCATCGGTACTCGTCTGCTTGCATTTTGCTAAGAGATACGTTAGTTTAATTTATATTGATTTATTTGTGAATAGATTTTCTCCATTGACTGTGAATGGGGAAAATGCAAAGATTTAACTTTTCCCAAAAATGGAGATGACTGACATCATAAATGTCTTATGTCTTAAGTATATATATATATATATATATATATATATATATATATATATATATATAACATAGCAGACAATTTGGCCAATATTTGACCTTTTTTATAGTTTGCTATATAATATATATAATATCCTAATCCTGCGGGGTCCTGACCCACAGGTTGAGAACCAGTGGATCAGAGAAGGCCAGCAAGAGCATCCTGACCTGTCCACGGTCATTGATTATCTGCTCTTCACATTCCACTTTTTTGATGCACAAAGTGGACAAGTCTTTTATTAACGCACTCTGTGTCCATCAACAACGCCCTATAGCACAGCGAGAGAAAGCACACACACAAACACACATACACACACGCGCGAGCGTATGCGCCTGTCCGTCCTGTCCGCACCACACAGCACCACTTATGCCATCGCTTCCCTGCCAGGATCAAATTACGGATACAAGGGCGGGTGGGGGTGGGTGGGGGAGGAGGTGGGGGTGGGGGAGTTGGGGGGGGGGGCAATCCATAATCCCACAGAAAACACTCTGTCCGTCACTCTGAGACTCAGACGCTCTCGCCCTGTACTCTAACTCAATAAATAGCTTTTAAGTATGGAAAGGTATTTTCTCTCTCCACGCACACACACACACAGAGACACACACGCACGCACACACACACACACACACACACGCACGCACGCACGCACGCACGCACGCACGCACGCACGCACACACACACGCGCACGCACACACACGGTGATGAACCAAGGCCACTCACTCAGCCTCTCCTCTCCAGAGCTTCAGCATACTGTACATATCAAAGCCCACTTCATCGGTTTGTTTGTAAGGCTTCAACAGGGGGTCCAGGACCCCTAGGTGGTCCTCAGAGTTATTACAGGGGGGGTGGGGCAGCCAATATTTGTGTGATAGGGGCGTTTTTTTCTTTTTTTTGCTTCTTTTTTTCACACAGACAAGTCTATGAAAAAGATTAACCTGTTTACAATCCTGTATTATTAGCAAAAAAGAAAGAAAAAAAATACACCTATACACAGCATACCCAAAGTAAATTGATTGTTTTTCTTGAACCATTTGGAATAAATGCATGGGCATGGTCTCATTATGAAGGTAACAGAAAAAATAATCAACTCTATTTACAACTGACATTGAATAATACAAGTTTGAACTTGAACTGGAATAGAAGGTTTTTAATTTCTCGCCTAAATATTTTCTACAAAATAAATAGATAGAACTGCTGTTATCATATATGAGCTGGAAACTTTCAACAAGTCGCTCAAAGGAGTAGTTCACCCCCCAAATGACTTTTTTTCTATTGATTACTCACGCCATGGAGACTTGAGTCCAATAATATTTTTTTTAATTTGTCGCATTCCTAAGACAAAAAAAGTATTTAAGTAAATTTACATCATGCTTGTGCTGCCTGTGGGTCCATGGTAGTTACTGTAATGCACGCTGACTTCCTAACTATGTGTTCTCCGCACCCGGGCCCCGCATCGCATTAAGGGACCACTGGAGATGCACTCCCGCCCTCCTGATGATAAAAAGCAAGATCCATATGCATGCTTTTAGCGTGTTTGTTGTGCTGGGAACGTATAGCTGTCTGTGTACCTGTGCTGAGTGACAGGCGATCGGGTTGCAGAGCCATCGATCACACTCTTCTTCCCCTTGTTGTTCTGACTATAAGTGACATGCTAATTGGGATTGATGGGCCAATTATACTGTGTACATACTGTGTAAAAAAAAACTAAACACATGGATGCATACTTTGTAAAACTGCATTATCTGACCGTCAGTCTGGGTGTATGTGTTTGTCTGTGTGTGTGTTTGTCTGTGTCTGTGTGTGTGTGTGTGTGTGTGTGTGTGTGTGTGTGTGTGTGTGTGTGTGTGTGTGTGTGTGTGTGTGTGTGTGTGTGTGTGTGTGTGTGTGTGTGTGTGTGTGTGTGTGTGTGTGTGTGTGTGTGTGTGTGTGTGTGTGTGTGTGTGTGTGTGTGTGTGTGTGTGTGTGTGTGTGTGTGTGTGTGTGTGTGTGTGTGTGTGTTAGGGATGGGACGATATGAAAATGTCATATTGCGATTATTGTGACAAAAGAAATCGCGATTTACGATATTATCACGATAATCAAAAGCCATTATCCTGGTTGGCAATAGGGCACTTCTGTGTGGAGTTTGCATGTTCTCCCCGTGTCTCCTAGGGTAGATACCCTCACAAAAACATGCAGTAATCCTGGTCTCTATAATGCCTCCACCTGGCCAGCCGGGGCGCCTGATGGAGGGGAAAGGAACTGGTTGGAATAAACGTGTTCCTTCCACGTGCTACGTCCAAACCCGGGGAAATCCCCACTGTAAGGTGAAAAGAAGCAACTTGGACTCCTCATGCATAGAAGGAAGCATGAGGTCAGTCCGTTGTCTCCTCAGGTGCGGCAGAGGGAGAGCAGAGCCCAGGATTACATAATTGGCACTGGGTGAAAATGGGTTACAAAATTGTGGGATAAAGATTATTAAAAAAGAAAAGAAAAAATCACACTCGTGTGAACTGAGCGGTGGAGGCTGCGTGTGTGTATGTGTGTGTGTGTGTGTGTGTGTGTGTGCGTGCGTGCGTGCGTGCGTGTGTATGTGTGTGTGTGAATGTGAGTGTGACTGGCCTGAGGCTGAAGAACAGCGCCCCTCCCTTAACATGTGTGGTCAGAAAAGGTACTGCAGGCTTGAGGCTACATACAGACACGGACGGACGGACGCATACCCACACACACGGCCACGTATAGGAGACGGTGTGACCACCGCTCAAAAAGAAAACAAAGTTGCACATTAAGTCAAGCATCTGGGGACCCCCCCCCCCCCCCCCCCCCCCCCCAAAGTACTTTGGGGACCCACAAGTTGAGAACCACAGGTCTAACCAATAATCATGTGTGGTGGTCCTGTAGGTCCTACCTGGACATGCTGAAGGTGATCATGTTCAGCTACCTCTTCTGGTTCGTGCTCACCATCATCTTCATCACCGGCACCACACGCATCAGTGTCTTCTGCATGGGCTACCTGGTGGCCTGCTTCTACTTCCTGCTCTTCGGGGGCGACCTGCTGCTCAAGCCAATCAAGAAGATCCTCCACTACTGGGACTTCCTGATCGCCTACAACATCTTTGTCATCACCATGAAGAACATCCTCTCCGTGAGTGTCCTCTATGCGACGCAGACAAAATGACTTGGTACAAATGTTTCGGCCACGTGTTGGCCTTCATCAGGTCGGAAGCACAAACCCATTTCTTTCTGTTTTAAAGTAAACTAAACGCTTAGGATTATTATTATTCTCTTGAACTGTTACTTTGTGTCCAGCACAAACCTGCGGCATGCTGCACAGAGCCTATGTGGTATGCGCTTGGACCGCGGGTGCCCCCAACCCACTGTTTTGAACTTGTCCTATGACACCCTCCAGTGACAAAAAATAGAGAATGCAGATTGAGGTGCACAGGGGGGGCTTTCAAAATGTGCTTGTAGATCACCTATTTTTGCAATTTCTTAGCATGACACCGTGGTACAACCTTGTATATAATAGCTTGTAGATCGTCTATTTTCGGCAAATATTCCCCTCAGAATATAGGGATGCTAGGGTTCAAGTGGTTAATGTAAAAGTTCCTATCACACAAAGATGTCTCTATCCCACCTGTAGTAACTCTGAGGACCCCCTAGGGGTCCTGGACCCCTTGTTGATGTATTCCACTGAGTCCCAATTGCTTTGTGTTTGTTCAGATCCTGGCCTGTGGCTACATCAACTCCCTGATCGTACACTGCTGGCTGATCCAGCTGTTCAGCTTGGCCTGTACCATCAAGGACTACAACATCACCATGGACCAGAACCTGCTGCGTAAGACATAGAGTCCTTCTAGTGTTTCTAAAACCTTTACATTTCAAGTACACCCCAAACTAAAATGGAACCAAATGGACCAGTTAGGGTTTTTAACTCTCTGAGTGTTTAAATTGATTGATTGATTGATTGATTGATTGATTGATTGATTGATTGATTGATTGATTAACAGTTTGTACAGTTATACAACAATGATAAAACTTGCTTCCTTGTTTCCATTGTGTTCCTGTGTATTCAATTCATCAAGACTTAGAGACATCTCTCTCTTTGTTTGTTATCTTTGTTCTCTAAGCGTACACACTTTCCATCATGGACAACAGGTAGCGTTTGGAAACAAACCTTTCCCTTGCATTTCCAGGGGAACACCGCTGTGAGCTGCCCAGCGACGAGGCAGGCATCATCTGGGACAGCATCTGCTTCGCCTTCCTGCTCCTCCAGAGACGAGTGTTCATGAGCTACTACTTCCTCCACGTGGTCGCAGACATCCGGGCCTCGCAGATCCTAGCCTCCAGGTACTGCACTCAGACAGAAATAGCAGATATACTACATGCTCGCAGCGCGGCTCGAAGTGACTAGCCAGCGTCTAAATGGCTAAATTGGTTAAACGTGCGCGCACGCGCGCGCACACACACACACACACACACACACACACACACACACACACACACACACACACACACACACACACACACACACACACACACACACACACACACAAACACACTCACACACTTTGGGAACCACTGCTGTAACTGGTACATGTGTACGACGTGTATGTTTTCTTTTGTGGCTACAGCAGGGGTTAAATTAACACTGATGTTAATGTGTACAATATAAGGCCTACAAAATGACCAAGGTGACCTGATGCGTGTTTTTGGGGATTCCAGAGGGGCGGAGCTCTTCCAGGCCACCATAGTGAAGGCAGTGAGGGCTCGACTGGAGGAGGAACACAAGTCCATGGAGCAGCTGAAGAGACAGTGAGCCTCCAAACTCTCTTATGTCTGAACAACAATAATGTATGGCTTCTGTTTAAAATGACAAAGAGACAGTGAGCCTCCAAACTCTATGTCTGAACAACAATACTGTATGGCTTCTGTTTAAAATGACAAAGAGACAGTGAGCCTCCAAACTCTCTTATGTCTGAACAACAATAATGTGTGGCTTCTGTTTAAAATGACAGAGAGACAGTGAGCCTTCAACAATTCTCCTATTTAGGCAAACATGTCTTCTATTTCAAATGAAAAGAGATTTTGTTTTCCTTCCAAACACCATTTAAGCACAGTTCAAGAAAACACAGTCCAAATCTTCACTTAAACTGGGCTCAAATTACATAGATGGAAAATGTTTCTTTGATTTACTGTATAAATGTATTTATATGCTTTATTCGTAAATCTATGTTGTGTACGCACCTACAGTATGTCAGATAGGTTATCAAAGTCTCAAGCATTTTATAGTATCAATTTTTACAGTACATTTTGATTTAATTTTAGTCATAGTCTTTTGAGTAAAATGTATTTAGTTTTAGTCACATTTTAGTCATCTGAAAGGTTTTAGATTTAGTCTAGTTTTAGTCCAGTTGATTTTGTTGACTAGTTCTACTGGATCTCTTCTCCACTTGTCCCCCCCTTTTAGTCTAGTTTTTATTTGTTGACGAAATTGCCAATATTTAGTCATAGTTTTAATCATCATAGCTTAGTTTTTAGTTTTTATTTCGTTTTTGTCAGTGAAAAATAGATGGTCGACAGACATTTTTCATCATAGTTTTTGTTGACGAAATCAACACTGCATCGAAGCAAAATTAAAGCTGTGCCACGTGCATTTGGTGATGATTAAAACCTTACCTATGTTTACCTACACCCATTCCAGGAACCAGTCCCAGAGTGTACACACTAATACATACTAATAATCTATTTCCGCCACTTAGAATTGCCTCAGGAGTTACTCATAAGTCCTGTTAATATGCACTTACCTGCCCTAATGAGCACTCCTCTGTAACATAATGTACCTTAATTTCCATAATATGTGGACTTTATGTTTATGGACAGTGTTGTTTGGAAGTCAGTGATGTGTGTGTGTGTGTGTGTGTGTGTGTGTGTGTGTGTGTGTGTGTGTGTGTGTGTGTGTGTGTGTGTGCGTGTGCGTGTGCGTGTGCGTGCGTGTGCGTGAATACTCAGCCCTTAACTTCTTCTCTCTGATCAAATCAGGATGGACCGCATTAAGATGCGTCAGGAGAAGTTTAAGAGGGGCAAGGAGAAGATGTTGAGTTTGGTGCAGTCCATGGACGGAGAGGTCCCCCCCGGACTGGGAGGGACCCCCGCCCCACAGCCGGTTGAGGAAGAGGAGGATGACGGTACAGTATGACGAAGGGCAGAACGATGATAATACACTGAATGAAATAACCCTAGTAATGTGTTACGATGTCTTATATGTCGTCTCTGTCAGGTGGATACCATTATGTCCAAAATATTATGTCCATTATGTCCTAAACTTTCAGGATTCAAACAAAAAAACGGCCAAAGTAGCAGATCTACAAGCTCAAAACGCGTTTTGAGCTTGTGGATCTACTACTTTTACGCTGTAGAATGATCAAGTAGGTAGGGTATGTGATTTGATTTAAGTTTCAGTCTTCATGTAGGTGGGCCTTATTGGTGCCCATAAGGCCCGCCCCCACTCGACCATGATTGGAGGAAGGCCCCACTCTATCCTGATTGGAGGAAAACCTGTCTCCTCCACCAAAACTGAAACTGCTTTTTTCGCGTGATTCCTAAACCCACCAGGATTGAGTTAAGACCCGCCTCCTCTCGATAATCTTAAGTATGAAAGTGCCCATGAACGTTAGTGCTGCTCGCTCAAGTGCAAAGTACCTACTACCTACTGATCCATTACAATAATACACGCAGCATAATAGGCCCAAAGCCATATCCAAACCATAACAATTTAACTGATAATCAGTAATAGTTTTTATTTTGAGCACAGCAGTGACAAATTAATAGCTTTCTCAGTACGTTTTTCTCTTTAGCAAAGTTACAAAGTTTTCCCTTTATTAAGCACAGTACAATTAAGTACGTTTCAAGCTTTTTTTTAGCACAGTTTATTTTGAGCACTGTAGTGAGAAATTAATAGTTGTGCATTGTGCAAATGCAGGCTTTTCTCAAGTACAAGTCTTAATGCCTCTGACTTTATCCACGTGTCAGGCAGGGATTTCAGCCACTCCTGGAAGTCCTCGCGTTTCCACGAGGCGGGTCTTAACTCAAGCCTGGTGGGTTTAGGAATCACGCGCTTTTTTCTCCTCACAGGGGATAAGGCTGAAGTCCAAATATGGACCAAACACTCTATAGTAACTTGTACTATCACAACATAGACCAATGTTGTCACTATTTGAATTAAATGAAATCACTTACCCTACCTTTAATATATGGCAAAACACAAAAAGTTAGAATATGGAGATAAGAGGTTTCTGCCCGACAGCAACGATATTTTGTTGTTAGTCAAACGTTAAAAAAATAGGATACATTTTTTGCCTTTCAAGTACACAGAAGGATTGATTGATTTATTTATCAAATGTTCTACCTGATCTATTTGTGTAAATTTTTAGGAGCAGAGCGAACGAAAGCCAAGACCAAAAAAAAGCAGTGGTGGAGGCCGTGGGTCGACCATGCTTCCAGTAGGTTGACCCATCACCCCTTTTTACTTCCTCCATTCTGATTGGCCCTTGTGTCCTTGACCAGAACTCGGAGGATTCCCATACTGCCCCCTGGGCTCAGAAGGAGCTAAAACAAACCCTCTTCTGTCCAGATCCTTTTTAGTCCTTTTCTGTTTCTATTTAAGGACCCTCAGTACCGGGCAATTCTCACATACAGTAACTGTAACACGTAAAAAAGTATTCACATTCTTTACTTTAGTAAAAGTATCAATAGGGCAATGTAGAAATACTGTTACAAGAAAGTTATAGGATGCCCAGAACAGAGGATGCGAGGGTTCATATAATTGAAGCCAATGAACAGTGTTGGTTTAACGGTACTAAGGGTTGCCTTAAATAGATGGGTCACAAATGAAAAAGAAAATGACTAAAAGCTGGACGTTTGTAACCGTGGTTCTTCGGAAACACGCGTTTACATGTGACCCAGCCTCTCCTTCGTCAACTGGCCTCACCCCGATGAGCCCACAGTAGGGAATCTCTCTTGTTGTGCACAACTATTTTGCTGCAAAGACATGAGGTCCCCTTCCCCCTTTCTGTCGAGGAATGTTGTACTAAGTGTTGTACGAGAGAGGGTGAAGGGATTCATTCATTCTTTGCTCATAGACATGCTCACCGAACAGGTGGCGCCAAGGAGAAGACGCTGCGATCAAATTTGGCGTGTGCGTGTGTAAAATGAACAGCTTTTTGCCGTCATAGTTCTATTAACAAAATCGTTTGTGTATTTAAGAAATACTAAACAATTGCAGCCAATTCTCTGAGGTAACCTGTTTGGTTTTTAGAGGTCATGTCTTTGATATTACTGCACTCTCACGTGGCATTCTTTGGAATAGTTTCCCCACTTCCTCCATTTTCCATTTCTCTTTGTGATTGTGATTTGACCGTATCATCATCTCATCTTCATCATGACCTCCCCACAGCACCCCCACCCCCCCCACCCCCTCCACCCTCGCCCCTCCACTTGTGGTCATTCTGTTCAAGGACATAAGCCAGCCTCCTCTTATCTCATTGCATTCTTCTGACAGCTGATTGTCAAATCTAGACCCTAATGAACAACATGCTCTGTGAACCATAGTGTTTACGATACACGCCGCTGGACAGTAAAACATGAGTGTCCTTGCAGCCGCACACTCTGAGTAAACACGCCTCATTGTGCTTTCTGTTGAGAGAGTGGCATCCTTCATAAGTAGGATTGTTGTCAGTGATGCTGTCTTTTCCCATTGTGCCCTCTAACATTTTCTGTGTTCCTCGTAACATTTTAACAGCTTTGTCTATTTGTGTGCAGTGTGGATGGATGCCTAGCAAAAGTGTGGATGAATAAAAGTTGTCCATTGAAAGATTTGTTTAATGCAATGTGTGCCGTAACACTTGGGTCTATATGATGCATTGTACACACATTTGTAACGCAGTATCATGTGCTTATAATATATATATTATGGCATTATATCACTCACTTGTTATAAATGTGGTTTATAATCATGTCAGGATTCAAGCTCAGTGGAACAGCATGTTATAACTACAATAACATAGTCAGCTATAAATTGTCTTGGTGATAAGTTGTTATGCATAATTATAAAATATTTATAACAAGTGTTATAAATATAAGTGCATTATACTGCATTACAGATGTACATTCTTATCCAATGGATACTTGGAAGTGCTGAGATAAAGAAATAAAGATGTTGAGTGTAACAAGTGTGGATGAGTGTGTTGAGTGTGATTAGTGTGTTAAGTGTGGATGAGTGTGTTAATGGTGATGAGTGTGTCAAGTGTGATGAGTATAGGTTTAGTGTGATGCTGTGTATTTCTAAAACAACCCCTGTATTCCTTAAAGGGCCACTTCACCTCTGGGACAACTAGATCTTATTTTATTGTTGTTTGGGACACAATCAAATCAATCCTGAGTTATTTTTTGTATTCAATCTGTGTTTTGAGATATTTTAGTATTTCAGCTGTGCTAGTGATGCGTTTTGCATCATATGATGCATTTTGCATCATCATGCTGCATCATATGATGCAAAATGCATCACTAGCACAGCTGAAATACTAAAATATCTCAAAACACAGATTGAACACAACAAATAACTCAGGATTGTGTTGATTGTGTCCCAAACAACAATAAAATAAGATCTGGTTGTACCAGAGGTGAAGTGGCCCTTTAATCCTTTCCAGGCAGGAAGCCTCTCTTCCTTGAGCTCTCATTGCACAAAAGCAAAAAAATATGATTAGTTGATTGACGTAACAATAGAGTACCGAAGTCCTGGCGTCACTCCTTCATCCCCTTGGGTCGCAGAGCTTTTTCTCTATTGAGAATAGCCGGTCATGTTAAGATCGTCTCATATAAGCATTGTGGTCCAAAAATGAACAAACTGTCTCAGCGATATTGTCGCCGGGGAGGTGGCACTGTTACAATAGTCAGTCACTCAGTCATATTTGATACAGTCGTTTCAGGCGATTGTTCTTTTTCAAACTAAAAAAGTCTATGGGAATTCAGAATGCGGAAAAACTGCGACCCAGGTTGGAATAGATGTGTAAATTACCGGTACGCCAGACTTTGGTGCTGTATAGCAGTGGTTCTCAACCTGTTGGTCAGGACCCCCAAACCAGCATAGCATAACGTTTAGGTATAAAGGGTATCTATTCTACAGTACACATTTCTAAAGTGACAATTTGATGACTTTTTTATACCTCTAAAATGACAAATTAAACATTGGCCAAATTGTCCAATATTAGAGGCAGAAATTGTGAAAATAGCCGGTTGCGAGGCGTTGTGAGCATGTAGATCAGCTATTTTCACAATAGAACCGTGTTATATAAAATGTAATGCCTCAACTCTTAGTGCTCGTCAGGTTGTGGGTTCCCCAGTTCAAATGTGATTATTTTGGGGGTCGCGGCCTGAAAAGGTTGAGAATCACTGCTCCATAGCCTCCAAGTTCCAAGTTCTGTGCGTATAAACCATCCTTTACTCTCTGCCCCTCAGTGGTTAGAAGTGGAGATTATTACTTGTTTGAAACCGACAGTGAGGAAGAGGAGGAGGAGGAGGAGAGTAAAGACGAGGAACCACCAAAGAAATCAGCGTTCCAGGTTAGAATGGACTCACCTCTCTTCTCTCTCTCTCTCTCTCTCTCTCTCTCTCTCTGTTTCAGGATGGAGTCGCTCTTGTTCTTCATTTAATCGTTGTTGTATTCTTACATTTCATTGTATAATTGTCTTCTACTGTGTTATTTATTTCAATGTCTAATTATCTCGACTCTGTCGCTGTTGCTTTGTTCAATTTCCTTTGGGGATCAATTAATTATCTAACTAATCGACTAACACTCTTGACCCACTTTTGTTGATCAAATCTGTCTACTAACCCTCTGACGACTTGTCCCTTTCTCTCTCTAGCGTGCTATTGGAACATTTGCCTCTGCAGTATTGGCTTTGCCCAAGGCTATCATTAAGCTACCCAGAACTATCCTGCAGTATGTAGTGAAGGCAGGCAAGGTATTTAACCAGCAACTCATACCAGGTCATGCACCGGTGTGATACTGGCGAAAACAGCCGATCTAACAAGCACACGCCACGTCATCACAAGCTTGCAGATCGGATAGTTTTCCCGTACATGGCACCGTCGTATGACAAATGAAAGCTTGACAATCCAAGGCATGCTTTGTGTGTTTGTGGATATTTGCCAGCAAGATTGAAGGCTAATGTGTGATTTGCTTGGTGCCCTTTTCATCGCATGTTCCTTGTTCCATCTGCTTCAACTTCAACATAACAGTCATAACATGCTATTTGGTGGGCGTGGTTATCCACACAGCCCATAAGCATATCATCAGAGCGTGCTTTTTTAGCAGCACTGGGTGGTCCCTCAGGGATTCAAACCAACAAACCCAGCACAGCAGTGTTTACCGCCTCTGCTTCACCACAGAGCTAACAGCACAGGCCCCTTTAATAAAGTAGATTTTATAGCTGCAATCCATACGTTTTCATGTCTTACTCATGGAATTTTAATCCAGGTCTCCCAACGTCACATTTCTACCACTCAAGACAGAACGGCTCCTTCCTCGTTGCCGCGGGAGATATTATATATCATCTCTGTCGAGTGGAAACCTCATACTATGTCCAAAACTGTTACTTTTCAGGATTCACATTTATAAATAGCTGTAGTAGCAGACTCAAGCTCAAGCTCAGGAATCTAGATAGATACCTTTATTCTGCTACTTCTGATGCTTTCGTGTGACGCTGTAGTATGATCAATTAACTACTAATTACATTAATTTACACAGAAAACACAAAAAGTTTTTTTAAACCTGAGTAAAAGCGCCTTCTAAAACCTTAGCTTAGTTTTCAGAAAACGTATATATTTTTTTATTAAGAAAATATTCTTGTTGCTATTTACATAATCTAAAATGACATAGATGCTGTCCTAGTTGTAAAGTACCAGTAAGACTCCCTAATCGGTATAACCGTTGGTCGCTTATCTCCACAAATAGGCCAAAAGTTTGTTTTACCAATTATCAAGACATACGGGCAGTTGACAGTTTGCCATGGTTACTCATTGAAGTTGAATCTCCATATATGGAGATAACCTACGCATCACACTAAGTCTGACCTCACCAGCCCATATTTGGGCATGAGCAACTTATGTCTCCATATATGGAGATATGATGACATCACACAGTCCTCAGCCGATGATGTGGCGTGATGTCATACAATACACAAACGAGCCCTACAGTATAAAGGGGCAATTCTTGCCAGGAAAGAAGCATTTCTTCGACTCAGACCTTATCGCCAGGGTTGGCTTATAGCAGCTGTCGGTAGGACCATATATGGATTCTGTTAGTGTGGATCTCCTAACAGGGCATCATCTGGGATACAATCCCTTTTATGCCCATATATGGAGATCCCTAACAGAATCCCTTTCATGCCCATATATGGAGATCCCTAACAGAATCCCTTTTATGCCCATATATGGAGATCCCTAACAGCATCCCTTTTATGCCCATATATGGAGATCACTAACAGCTAACAGAATCCCTTTTATGCCCATATATGGAGATCCCTAACAGAATCCCTTTTATGCCCATATATGGAGATCCCTAACAGAATCCCTTTTATGCCCATATATGGAGATCCCTAACAGAATCCCTTTTATGCCCATATATGGAGATCCCTAACAGAATCCCTTGTATGCCCATATATGGAGATCCCTAACAGAATCCCTTTTATGCCCATATATGGAGATCCCTAACAGAATCCCTTTTATGCCCATATATTATGGAGAAATCCCTGCTCTGAGTATCTGACATCAGTGTGATGTCACCTGTTTATGCCCATATATGGAGATCCCTGCTCTGCGTATCTGGTTGCTATGGTAAACAGTTGGTTGCTAGGGTAAAAAAACATGGTTGCTATGGTAAACAGTTGGTTGCTAGGGTAAACAGTTGGTTGCTAGGGTAAAACCATGGTTGCTAAGGTGGTTGCTAACGTACACTAACAGACCAGCAACAACAGACTGTTGCCACAGCAATACTGATGCGGAGATATGAGCAGGGCAAAGGTGTGACGTGTGACGTGTGACCGACGGACGGACGGATGGACGGACGGCCGGTGGAGGTTTTCATAGTAAACTGCTCCCTGACGGTCGCAATAACAACGCGTGGGCTTGACAGTAGGTGTTTTGTGGCCCGAATGATGTTCAAATCTCTCAGTGGAAGGAGTTGGGAGACCACATCCAAACACTGCAGAAACAAAAATTACAAAATAAAGGAATCATTGAAATACATTTCGGATTGCAGCTTTAATATGGAATGAAAATTGAGTATGTGGTTATGTTGTTGTTTGACTGGAAGCTGACTGATCATAGTTTTATTTAATTGTTTTGTTGCATGAACTGGAGGCTTTTCCAAACGTCTTTAAATGTATTTTCCTGTTTTGCATGTCTCCCTAAATGCATGGTGTTTTGGTGTATGAATGAATGTTTGAAATATTCCTCTTTAAATAATTCCCCCACTCTCCACATCCACAAAAATATAAGCCAGTAACATACAGCTAACCACATATACACAAAAATATAATACATAAAGACAATAAGATACAGAGACGAAAACAAAACAATAATCACCACAGAAAAATATCCTCAACCACCTACCCCATCAAACATAAAAAACAAACAAAGTCTTTTGTCTGTTGTGGTGGGTGATTGTGGTCGCTATTGCCTCTCAAGAGGCTGTTCCTGACGTTTGACAGATGAAACTTAGCATTTGGTAGTTAATGTAATAATATCCTCTGTCCCTGTTCGACAAACCCACGAGAGTGGGAGGCCGGGGGTTCAATCCCCGGCCGAGTCAAGACTATAAAAATGGTCCACAATGCCTCCCTGCTTGGCACTCGGCATCAATGGTTGCATTCAGTGTTCATTTTGACAGCAACCTTTTGATTTAGTTTGGTCTTTTGAATAAAACATCATTTAGTCATCTGAAAAGTTTTGTCTAGTTTTAAATATTAAATAAGATTTTAGTTGACTAAATCTATAGTTGATTTTGTCCACAAAAATGTATTTTGGTGGGCCTCGATGGCATCATATATATATAATGGCAGATTTTACACTTGGTTACGTGCTGAAAATAGCCGATCTACAAGCTCACAACATAAGCTTGTAAATTTGCTATTTTCAGAGAGTAACACCCGAGCACAACCAAACATAAAATTGCTTGTCTTTTAGTTCTACTGGATCTCCTCCACTTGTCCCGTCCCTTATATTTTGTTCTAGTTCTTATTTGTTGACGAAATTGTCAATATATTTAGTCTTAGTTTTAGTCATTTCAGTTACAGTAGTTTTTATTTCGTTTTCGTCTGTGAGAAAATAGCCAAACAACCTTTTTTGTCATAGTTTTAGTCGACGAAATTATTAACACTGCTCAGAAGTATCAAGTATTGGTTTTATTTAGGTGAAGGTCCCTAGGACATAACCTACTAGCAGCATGTCCAGGTGATGCAACGAAAACAGGAGAAAGACTCCTCACCTAATGTATGGGCCGCTGACTTTGTGGCTCAGAAACCATTGGCTCCCAAAGCTACTTTCTTTTCTACTATTAATAAGCTGTGACCAGCTCTTGATTATTTTTTTCTTTTTTTTTAAGATTTGTTTTTGGGCTTTTTTATGCCTTTATTTTGATAGGACAGTTAGACTGACAGGAAATGGGGAGAGAGATGGGGAATGACATGTGGCAAAGGTCGTCCGGATCGGGAATCGAACCGGCGACGCCAGCAGGCATCATAGCCTAGTATGTGGTATGCGCCTTGACCACCAGGCCAGCGGCGCCCCCAGCTCTTGATTCTTTGACCAACAGAGCTGCTTACAATGTGCTTGCTTCGTCGTGACTAAAATAGGACTCTAGGACAATTATGCTGATCACTGGAGAAAAAAATAAAATAAAAAATCTGCTTAAAGATCTCTATTCATTTCATGTGCAGGTGTTCAGTGGTATGTAATTGTTGTGTTTACTCTGTGTTGCACGATTTGCCTCATTGAAATAATTTTCTTTCTCCACCGTGGTTTCTTTCATTGCTGAAGGTTTTGGAAGCGTTAATAACCTCTCTCTCTCTCTACCGTAGTTCCTGTACCAGGCCTGGATTACAGACCCTAAAACGGCCATGAAGGAGCGAGGCAAAGGAAAACGCAAGTTCTGGAAGAAGTACACCAAGGGAGTCAGACACAGGAAGAGCAAGAGAGACAGTAAGTACAGTAGGTTCTGATGATATTTACAGAATATGTTGTTGCTGTCAGGCAGAAACCTCTTATACTTCATACTACAGTGTCATACAAAAGCATCAAAAGTACCAGATCCACAAGCTCGAAACGTGCTGCGAAGCGACGAGTTTTGAGGTTGTAGATCTGCTACTTTTTTGGGGGGGGGGGTTAAAAGGTTTTTTTCAGTGACAGGTATTGCGAGGCGTTTTCACAATATTTATCTGTGGAACCGAGTCAAACTAAATGTAATGTCTACGATTCCAAGTGCTTTTCAGTTCAAATATGATTATTTTTAGGGGGTCACAGCATGAAAGGTTAGGGAACCCTTGTCAGTAGCTTGAGTTTAAATGTTGTATTACATGTGTTCTGTCTACAGGTCATGTGACCGTTGAGATAGGTGAGCTGTCTGACGGTCAGGAAGCAGAGGACGCCAAGGCCCCTGAACCACCAGGTTGGTGACATCATAATAACCATGGCAACCAGTGATGCCACATATACCGTACCGGTATATACTCCGCTGTACAACTGCCAAAAACAACAGTTTAAGCCAGGTTTTTCAGTCCAATGACCCCTTAGCTGAGAGAGAGATGAAGCAAGAACCCCCACTGCATTTTGCACAAAATTGTGTTGTAGATTAAACTATTTCATAGATTTCATAGATAGCCTCATAGACTTGTTTGACAGCAACTATCATACGTTTTGGATTCTATCATGTATTCTGAGACATTTAGACCATCAGCACTTGACCTTTTGCCGAAAGTAGTAGATCTCACATCTCATCTCTCGTGTCTCATCTCTCGCATCTCAGCTTGTAGTTCTGCTATTTTCAGCAAATGGTCCCCCCGCAGAATAGAGACGCTACAGTATGGTTCAAGCTGTGCTAGTTAGGGTGAAAAGTTCCTGTCACACAAAAATGTGACGACCTCCCTAAATAATCAATTCCAAACCTCCCGTCAGTTCATCAGAGAACTTCTTTATTCAGTTCATTCATACATTGGGGGAACAAACAGCGGTGTTGAAATGTTCCAGCACAGACAATTACCGTATCTGGCCGGCTAGTCTCAATTGGTTAGATGTTATCATAATATCTATGATGCTCTGTGTAAGAGCCAAATTGATGACCTAATTGGAATGACCTAAATGACCTGTGTAGAGCCTAATTGACCTGTGTCACACCCTGAGTAAGTTCTTTGATCTACAGTATGATGTCATTGTAATTAAGCCTCAGCCTATAGTGTGCTCAGTTTGATTTGATTACCAACTCACTTATTCTGGTGAGGTTTCTGTGTTTGCTGTTAGTCTGAGTGAAGCAGTGTTTGGAGCTACACAGTTTTTTGACCACACACTCATATACTGTACTGTTTGATTTAGATTTTTTGGAGTAAAGCTACTTTTGATTACAGTTACTGTTTGGTGCGTCAACTTATTCCTCACTGCTGCACAGGAGTGCAATTTTTTATGGGAAAAGAAGATTGCCACTTCATTCAAAGTCAAAAAACTTTTGCTCAAGATCAAAGAAGGAATGGATATGGATAAGGACGGTCCTGATGGAAGGAGGACATCGAAGCCCACTGAGAGAGCAATGGAAGAACGACTCAGCAGGTTCATTGCAACAAGAAGAGGTAAACTATCTCAGATAACTACCATGATGAAAAATATGGAGACTTTAAAACATGATGTCTCAAATGTGAATGTTGTGGAGGAAATGCTAAGGAAAAACTTTTGCAAAGCTGTGCAAGAATTTGATGACATTAATGCTGAGGTGATAGCATTACTAGATGAAGAGGAAAGACAAGCTGATCAACAGAATTGGTTTGAACCCAAATCAGCCACCATAAATGACTTTGTGGAAAATACCGATAACTGGCTTTCTGTCATGTGGACAAGAATAAGAGGGGAGAACGCTAATGTAAGTGAATGTCCAGCGGGCACACTCCATCACAATGATGTACAAATCGGGGATAGCGTGTCTCAAATTGGAACTGTACAGAAAACCAGCAGGAGTAAATCTGGCTCAAAGGCTGGCACCAAGTCATCATCCTCATCCTCAGCCTCAAAGACTTCAAAGACCACAGCAACCAGAGTGTCCTCAGCACGTATTAAGGAAGAAGCAGAGCGCGCTGCACTGATTGCACGCTCAGCTGCATTAAAAGAAAAACAAGCGATTGAGATTGAAGAAGCACAATTAAAGGCTAAAAGAGAGATTGAAGAAGCACAGATAAAAGCTAAAAAGGAACAATTGGATGTTGAAGCTGATATTGCTGCATCCAATGCAAGGATCAATGTGCTTAAAGAATATGATGATGTCAGCAGTCGCGCATCAAGTAAGCATTCACAAAGGAGAAGCGGGGCTGGGCCAACTTTAAATACTGCTGCAGGAGGACCAGTACCAAGTAGACCGGTGCAGTCTTCACAAACCAAGCAGTATGATCAATCTCATGATAACAGCCAGAGACCTGCAACCAGCAGACTGGTGCAGTCAGCACAAACCACGCAGTATGACCAATCTCATGATTATGGCTACAGACAGAGACATGCAACAAGCAGACCAGTGCAGTTTGCACAAAACATGCCATATGATCAATCTCATGATAATGTTAACAGCCAGAGAGCTGCAACAAGCAGACCGGTGCAGTTTGCACAGTACGTACAACATGACCGATCTCATGTTCCAAGCAACCCATTGCAGCATGCACGTGACCAAGTTCAAGATAGTCATGTTCAGTCAAGAAATGTTGAAAGTGATCTGTGTCAAGTCATGCGAAGGCAAAATGTGATTACTGAAATGCTCGTTAAGCAGCAGGCTATGTCTAACCTCCCTTGCAAAGACATTCCAGTGTTTACAGGTGACCCTCTCACTTACAAATCCTTCATCAGAGCTTTTGAGCATGCTGTGGATAGCAAAACTGACAGTATGAAGGACAAGCTTTACTACTTGGAGCAATATACAAGTGGGGAGCCACAGGAGCTCGTTCGAAGCTGTGAACATATGTCATCAGATAGAGCCTACTTCGAGGCCGTACGGTTGCTCCAAAGGCACTATGGAGACGAACTTAAGATTGCCAATGCCTACCTGGATAAGGCATTGAAATGGCCTCAAATCAAGTCGGAGGACGGTAAAGCATTAAGAGCCTATGCCCTTTTCCTGATTGGCTGTAGGAACACTATGGATGACATAGAATTCATGGACGAAATGGACAATCCTACTAACATGCGAGTGGTCGTTTCAAAGCTACCTTACAAACTTAAGGAAAAGTGGAGAACAACTGCATTTGAGATCCATGAGAGGGGAAGAGGACGAGCAAGGTTTTCTAACCTAGTCGACTTTATCGACCGCCAGGCCAAAGTAGCCATGGACCCTCTTTTTGGAGATGTGGTAGAGAATTATCAAGCCACAAAAGGAAAGGAGAAAGTTTCAAAGGAGAGAACCAGCCAGAGGTCTGGTAAGAGGGAGAGCAGTTTTGCTGCTGGTGTTCAGGACACAACCTCAGAAGCAACAGGTGTACAAGACACAACAGACACATCCAAGAAAAGCAGTCCAGCAAAGAATGTTGCTGTAGCTTTCCACAAACCATGTTTATACTGTCAGAAGAATCACGCTCTTGCTGTCTGCAATAAGATTAAAGACCTGACGAACAAAGAACGGGTAGATTTCCTCAAATCTAAGGGCCTGTGCTTTGGATGCCTTACCTTAGGGCATATGTCTAAAAGTTGCAAAAAGAGAATACAGTGCCAGACCTGTTCTAAGTTGCACCCAGACATACTACATGTCGTGAAAGAAGAAAACAGTGCACCCAAAAATGATGAAGAAAGCACCATTGAGAGTGATGCAGTTACCAGTGCCTATGCGTCACTGGGTCAGGAGGCTTGTGGAAACACTGGGGCTGGAGGGGAATGTGTCCTAGCCGTGATACCAGTGAAAGTGAAATCACAAAGGAGTGAAAGATATGTGGAAACGTATGCCTTCATCGACCCAGGCAGCACTGCAACTTTTTGCACTGAAGGTCTACAGAGAACACTGAACCTAAAAGGAAAGAACACCCAGTATATTTTAGACACCATGAGTCAAGATAGTCACAAGCTGATGAGGAGTTGTGTTCTTTCAGACCTGGAGGTGTGTGGAATTGAAGGGAATACCTACATTGAACTGCCGAAAGTGTATACACACCCCCACATCCCTATAAAGAAAGAAAATATCCCACGACAGGAAGATATTTCGCAATGGCCTTACCTGAAGGAGGTGCGTTTGCCACGCATTGAAGCAGAGGTGGGTCTACTCATAGGAGCCAACATCCCTAAAGCCATTGAGCCGTGGCAGGTCATCAACAGTGAAGGTGAGGGGCCTTATGCTGTCAAAACTGCCCTAGGATGGGTGATAAATGGACCCCTTAGAAAAGGAGATGGCAGCGAGTCGGCCAGTGGTGAACTGCAGAGCCTCACTGCTAATCGCATCTCTGTGACAGAGATAGAAGAACTGCTAGTTAAGCAGTATAACACAGATTTCCCTGAGCGAAGCTGTGAAGAAAAGGACGAGATGTCTCAAGAGGATCTCAAATTTATGCACTTAGCCACAAGTTCAGCAAAACTGGTTGATGGGAATTATTGCATGAGTTTGCCCCTGAGAAATGAAGACATCAAAATGCCAAATAACCGCCACATTGCCTTGCAACGGGCTGATACTCTCAAGAGAAAGTTCCTGAGAAATCCAGGATTCCATGAAGATTACAAAACCTTCATGAAAAGTGTCATTGAAAAAGGCTATGCCGAAAAAGTACCTGTTGAGCAGCTCAGTCGCAATGATGGCAGAGTGTGGTACATCCCTCACCACGGGGTGTACCACCCAAAGAAAAAGAAGATAAGAGTAGTGTTTGATTGCACTGCTACATATCAGGGAACCTCGCTAAATGAGCAGTTACTTCAAGGACCAGACCTCACCAACCCACTGATTGGTGTACTATTGAGATTCAGAGAACACCCAGTGGCGCTAATGGCGGACATAGAATCTATGTTTTATCAGGTGAAGGTGCCGGAAGAAGATGCAGATCTGCTGCGGTTCCTGTGGTGGCCGGACGGCAATCCACATGAGAACGTGGAGGAGTTTAGGATGAATGTTCACCTTTTTGGTGCCACATCTTCGCCTAGCTGCGCTTCTTATGCTCTGCGAAGAACTGCAGAAGATGCTAAAGATGTCATGAGCACAGAAGCAGTGGAAACCGTGCTAAAAAACTTTTATGTTGATGACTGTTTAAAGTCTGTGCCAACAGAAGACCTGGCAGTCAGTTTAGTACAAGACCTCCAAACCTTGTGTGCCAGAGGTGGTTTCCATCTGACTAAATGGGTGAGCAACAGCAAGGCAGTCTTGTTGACTATCCCTGACCAAGAAAGAGCACCAGAAGTCAAAGACTTAGACCTAAGTCACAGCACCCTTCCTATGGAACGTGCCCTTGGTGTTCAATGGTGCACAGAGACTGACATGTTTAGGTTCCATGTAAATGTGCAAGACAAGCCCATCACTAGGCGTGGAATCCTGTCCACAGTCAGTTCCATTTACGACCCTTTTGGATTCTTGTCACCACTCATTTTGCCAGTGAAACTGATCTTGCGAGACCTGTGCAAGAATAAGCTAGGCTGGGACGAAGAGATTGACAATGGACAGGCAAAACAGTGGCAAGAATGGCTGTCAAGCCTGGAGATCTTATCAGGTTTTAGCATTCCCAGATGCATAAAGCCAGATGGATTTGGACCCATTCAGTCAGCACAGCTGCACCATTTTGCTGATGCTAGTGAGGACGGCTATGCAACGGCATCCTATGTTGTGCTAACCAACCAGGAGAACAGAAAACATTGTTCTTTCCTGATGGGAAAATCGAGAGTGACACCTCTCAAGCATGTCACAATACCGCGACTGGAACTAACAGCAGCTGTTGTTGCTGTCAAGATGGACAGAATGATCAGACAGGAGCTTCAAGTGCCGCTACAGGAATCTGTCTTTTGGACTGACAGCACTACGGTGCTAAGATACCTTTCAAATGAAAGTACTCGCTTTAAGACCTTCGTAGCCAACAGGGTTACCACCATAAGGGAGCACTCTCAGCCCACCCAATGGCGCTACGTCAACTCAGCGTTGAATCCTGCGGACCAGGCTTCTCGAGGGTTGACAGCTGAGAAGTTCATCGGAAGCAAAACCTGGAGTCAAGGCCCAGACTTCTTGCTGAAGCCAGAAAGCGAGTGGCCGAAACAACCGTATCAAAACGTTTCAGTGACTGAAGAAGATCCTGAAATCAAGAAATGTGCTACCGCCATCGTACTCAGCACAACAGATGGACTGGATCCAGTTAACAGACTTATCGCTTACTACTCTACGTGGATGCGATTAAAAAGAGCGGTTGGCTGGTTTCTCAGACTAAAGGAGACGCTGATACAGCTGAAAAACAAGAGGAAAGACCTCCAAGTTACAATCTGTCAGTCTGAGAGCAACCCTGAGAAGCAGAATAAGCTCATTGAAAAGAACATGAGGAAGTTCAAGTCAACACTGAAACCAACTCCATTGACACTGGAAGATCTGGTTAAAGCAGAAACTGAGCTCATACGGCTAAGTCAGCTACAGGAGTACCCTGAAGAAATCAGTACTCTGCAAGAAAACCTTCATCTGAAGAGAAGGAGTCCGATTTACAAACTTGACCCTGTTGTGCAGGATGGGATACTGAGAGTTGGAGGCAGGCTTAACAAAGCTGCAATGCCACTGGAGGCTAAGCATCCAGCCATCATATCAAAGTACTCACCCTTAGCCAACCTCATACTGCAGCATATCCATCAAGAAATCGGACATTGTGGACGCAATTATATGCTTGCAGTACTGCGTCAAAAATACTGGATTCCCCAAGCCAACTCAGCTGTCAGGAAAACCATTTCAAGATGCACAGTGTGCAGAAGGTTCAACACCAAAGCTGGAAGGCAAAAGATGGCAGATTTGCCTGAAGACAGGTTACTACCCGATGAGCCACCCTTTACCAACGTAGGGGTTGACTTCTTTGGACCCTTTGAGGTTAAACGTGGACGAAGCAGTGTGAAACGCTACGGTGTGATTTTCACTTGTCTCACCATGAGAGCTGTTCACATCGAAATAGCCCACAGTTTAGACACGGATTCCTGCATTAACGCAATACGCCGGTTTATATGCAGAAGAGGACAAGTGACAATTATGCGTTCAGACAACGGAACGAATTTTGTCGCTGCTGAAAGAGAACTACGTGAGTCAGTAAAGAACCTAGATCACACGAAGATACAGAACAGCATGGGACAAAAAGGCATCAGATGGATATTCAACACCCCAGCAGCTTCCCATCAGGGCGGCATATGGGAAAGACAGATTCGCTCTGTACGAAAGATTCTAAACTCGGTCCTTAATCAGCAATCACTTGATGATGAAGGTCTTCTGACTATCATGTGCGAAGTCGAAGCAATTATCAATAACAGACCGATTACACAATCATCAGATGACCCCAACGATTTGGAAGCCTTAACGCCTAACCATCTGCTGCTACTGAAAACCAAACCCAGCATTCCGCCTGGAGTCTTCAGCAAAGACGATCAGTACGCACGACGACGATGGAAGCAGATACAGTACATGGCTGATCTGTTTTGGACTAGATGGACCAGGGAGTATCTGCCACTCCTTCAGGAGAGACAAAAGTGGCTCACACCACAGAGGAACTTCCTGCCAGGAGATATCGTCTTGATAATGGATGAAACTGCCCCTCGAAACTCCTGGATCATGGGCAGAGTGATAAAGACATTCCCAGACTCCCGTGGTACAGTGAGACGAGTTAGTGTGCAGACCAAAACTAACGTATTGGACAGACCCATAACCAAACTCTGCCTGCTGAAGCAAGCAGTGTAATCATATGAAGACATGAAGAAATATCATGATGATTATGTTTTTGTCTCTTTGTGTTTGATTTTGTGAATTTGTAATTGTTTTGAGTTAATGGTAAACAATTAGGGGCTGGAAATGTAAGAGCCAAATTGATGACCTAATTGGAATGACCTAAATGACCTGTGTAGAGCCTAATTGACCTGTGTCACACCCTGAGTAAGTTCTTTGATCTACAGTATGATGTCATTGTAATTAAGCCTCAGCCTATAGTGTGCTCAGTTTGATTTGATTACCAACTCACTTATTCTGGTGAGGTTTCTGTGTTTGCTGTTAGTCTGAGTGAAGCAGTGTTTGGAGCTACACAGTTTTTTGACCACACACTCATATACTGTACTGTTTGATTTAGATTTTTTGGAGTAAAGCTACTTTTGATTACAGTTACTGTTTGGTGCGTCAACTTATTCCTCACTGCTGCACAGGAGTGCAATTTTTTATGGGAAAAGAAGATTGCCACTTCATTCTGGGTCCCTTATCTCACTTTCCTGAGACATTATTAGACTTGGATCATGACCGCCAGACACACCTTTGACAGACATTATCCAAATAATAGCCCATTGTATGGTCATCAGCTGCCCAGACCAATTGTCTGGCCACCCTCTCTCCATAGACTTTTTGTGTTTTTTTCCGTAAATTACCACCCCTGCTACTTGATATACTACAGCTTCACACAAAAGCATCACAAGTAGCAGATCCACAATTTCGCCTGTAGATCTGCTACTTTTGCTATTTTGGAATTTGAATCCTAAAAGTTTTGGACATGTGAGGTTTACACCCGACAGAGACGATTTCCTACCTTTGTACTTATATTGCCTTCCATTCATTAGTGTCCCTGTCAACCAGTGTTGTTTTTGACAGCACATTTTTATTTAGTTTGAGTCATAGTGTTTTGAAAAAAATGTAATTTAGTTTTAGTCATAATTTAGTCACCTGAAAAGTTTTAGTTTTAGTCTAATTTTAGTCGACTAAATATCATAAGTTTTTTTTAGGCTAACTGAAATGTATTTTGGCAGGCCTTGATGGCATCGTAATGACTGATTTTACACTTGGTTGCGTGCTGAAAATAGCTGATCTACAAGATCACAACGCTTTGCAGCACAAAGTGCTTGTAGATCTGCTATTTTCAACACACAACACCTGAGAGCAACCAAACATAAAATGACCTAACCTAACGTTTTAGTCTAGTTTCTATTTTGTTGACAAAATTGTCAATATATTTAGTCTTACCGGTATAGTTTAAGTCATCACAGCTTAGTTTTTATTTAGTTTTCGTCAGTGAAAAAAACGCATTCGACAAACATTTCATTGTCATAGTTTTAGCCGACAAAATCAAGACTGCTGTCAACTGGGCCAAAGTGTCACCAAGGCTAACCCGCCCTAAGGGAAATAAACACAACAGACATTCCATACTGTCTACAGTACATCCCCTATCTGTACGTCGTAGAAGTCTTGAGAGGTCATACATCAAAACCCTGTAATCGTTTCCGCTGGGGGCTTAATGCCCAATACCACAACCATTTATCTATTCAAATCTATTATTATGACATAATAATATTTATTGATTATGCACAACAAGATTATAAGGCACTTATCAATAGATCAGGTCAAAACTTTAAGGGGGTTGAAATATTGAATGTATCGTCCATGTCGATCCACGTGATGCTGGCTGTATACGATCTAACAACTGTATTTTGTAGTTTTCTGAGGCATTGCCTTACAGGATGGATGTTGATCATGTGATGATGGTTACAAGTACTTTGCGGGAATATATCGTTGCTGTCGGGCAGAAACCTCTTATCTCCATGTTTTAACGCCCTATTTTATCATACTACAGCGTCACACAAAAGTATCAAAAGTATCAGACTTACAAGCTCGAAGGGCTTGTAGATCTGCTATTTTTGCTATTCTTCAATTTGAATTCTGAAAAGTAAGAGTTTTGTGCGTACAGTATGAGGTTTCCACCCAACAGAGACAAATGCAAAGTGTGTGTGTGTGTGTGTGTGTGTGTGTGTGTGTGTGTGTGTGTGTGTGTGTGTGTGTGTGTGTGTGTGTGTGTGTGTGTGTGTGTGTGTGTGTGTGTGTGTGTGTGTGTGTGGGTGGGTGGGTGGGTGGGTGTGTGTTTAGCCTCTACTCCAGGGTTCCCCAATAGGCGGCCCGCGGGCCATTTGCGGCCCGCGGGGGGCTACTGTCTGGCCCCCACCAACCCCAGTAATAATGGTGGTATAAGAGCAGCAACAACACTAGTATATCGTCGTTGTCGGGTGGAAACCTCGTATCTCCAAATTTGTACGTTCTTTGGCAAAGTAAAGCCCTGCTTCATCGTACAAGGCCTTCTCACAAAAGTAGTGAAAACAGCAAGCGCACAATGCCTCGCGTTGTGTGCTTGTAGATCGGCTGTTTACAGTCTATGGTTTTCACTAGTTTAAATCATTTTTAAAATGATAAATGCAAAATGAACGGTTTTGGACATACCGGTACAAGATTTTCACCCGACAACGACGATATCTGAACTGTCGCTGGAGTAGCGGGAACGCCACCGTCGCCCCCTGCAATGTTGTGGCCCTCGGCTTCGTACCCTAGACATAATTTGGCCCTTGGGGAAAACTAATTTGGGAACCCTGCTCTACTCTCTCCTGTTGTGACTGACCGACAGTGTGACTGAGTTCTTTTTGTCCTAGTCTAGTCCTCTTTGTCTTGTCCTATGTTTGTCTCTTTTTGTCTCTTTCTGCGGACTGTGCCCCGGGCCAGTCTAATAACTGGATGGGGAGGGGGGACGCACTACAAAATACCGACCCTATGAACCTATGGTTATATACAGTGCATTCCCTCCCCGAACAGACAACATCATCAAGAGGGTCTTCAACATTGTCAAGTTCACCTGGGTGCTGTGCCAGACCACGGTGGAGAGCTTCACCAACTGGATGAACGACATGTGCAGAGAACACAATGACATCTCCACCGTCCTGCGCATCGAGCGATGCATGCTCACCCGGGAGGTCAAAAAGGTACCTAAATGGACCGCATTCATTTTAGAGATGTACCGATATCAGTTTGACCTTCCTGATACCGTTTCCGATACCCATAAGTTGCGTTATCGGTCGATACTGAGTACTGATCTTATACCAGTGTGTAATTAAAATAATATATATACCGGTATATATATCTACGACAGTGGTTCTCAAAGTAGGGTCCAGTCAAGGGACCTCAGTGGTCGTTGAAATTAAATAGTTTGAGAACCAGGGATCTAGGAATAAATCAGAATTCTGTTAATAATTGTGCAGCTACAAGTTAGTAAACTAGTAATGTAAATAGTACAGTAAGAGTACCAGTAAGATGCCTCAAAGGCGAAAAGCGTGGGAAACAACAGAGACTGACACAATATGTCCGTATATGGGCATTCCCAGATATGGGCTTAATATTGATGACATCAGGTATCTCCATATATGGGCATAAAAGGGACAAGGACGGAATTCATTTGCAACTGGGGAGGATGGCCTTTTTAGAGCAGGGGTTAATGAATTTTGGCAACAAACAATGATAATACCAATACAACAAACACGATTCTCTCGCTTATGGTACTGATACTGTAACTGAACAGTAAGGTGTTAACCTATTAAGATAAGTAATGCATCTGTGTCAGAGAACCACTGATCATAGAAACGTACATTTTTTAAAAATCATGGAAGGATTTTCGAAGACATTTCGTAGAATTGACCTCAGGGTTAACCTGCCTTGGGTCTGTGTGTGTTTCCCAGGGCAACGTTCCAAACAGGGAGAGCATCCACGTGTACTACCAGAAGGCCATGAGACTCAACATGTCCAGACAGTCCAGCCTGGACCCCTTCAGCGAGGATGAGTCCTGCTCCAGCTCTCGGATCCGCAGGCGGAGGGGAGACTACCGCATGGAGAGCCAGGACTCCATGGCATCCAGGGACAGCATGTCCAGGTAGGGCTGCCTCCATTATGACATCTACAGGTACATGACGATTAGTTGTCTCTAAAATAATTGCGATTAGCGATTTAATTGTGTTTTTGTCCTTGACAATTACATTTCTGTTTCGCTCGTAGGCTTGCACATGGCAGATATGGCACATAACCTAAATATACAAAGAAATGACTGACATAATTTGACAACTTTATACTTCAAAAGAACATTGATAGTGGTAATAGCCGATCTACAAGCTCACAATGCGTCGCGGGGCTTGTAGATTAGCTATTTTCACTATTTTAACTCATTTTTAAAATGATAAATACAAAACGGTTTGGACATAAAAGGTTTCCACCTGATAACAGCGATATATATATATATATATATATATATATATATATATATATATATATATATATATATATATATATATATATATATATATATATATATATATACTGTATACATACACACACACACACACACACACACACACACACACACACACACACACAGACACACTCACACACACACACACACACACACACACACACACACACACACACACACACACACACACACACAGTATATATATATATATATATATATATATATATAATTATATATAATTATTATTATTATTATTTTTGTGTTGAGAACCACTGACATAGAGCAAACATTTTCATCAGAAATAGTTTTCACACCATGCCACAACACTGGCGAGGGTTCCATGTCCATCTCTCACTTAACCCCTGGCGAGGGCTCCATCTCGTTCCCAGTGTCTGTGACCATAACCATCCCAACCATATCTGTCCATCTCTCAGTGCCTGCACTGAGGCCACCATGCTGTTCTCTCGTCAGTCCACCCTGGACGACCTCGACGGGATGCCCGAGTGCATCCCCAAAACCAGCGAGCGCGCCCGCCCCAAGCTGCGCAAGATGTACGGCCTGGACGTGTCCAACTCCTCCGCTGACAGTGGCAGCAGCCTCCTGTCCAGGTGCAGAGTCTCCTCCTCCTCCTTTCTCCTTCATCACCTCCATCCATCCCAGTGTTGATTTCGTCAACTAAAACTATGACGAAAAATGTTTGTCGACTGTGTTTTTTTCACTGACGAAAACTAAATAAAAACGAAATAAAGACTAAGCTGTGATGACTAAAACTAAGACTAAATATATTGACAATTTCGTCAACAAAATAAAAACTAGACTAAAACGGTAGGGAGGGACTAGTGGAGAAGAGAGTCATTTTATGTTTGGTTGCTCTCAGGTGTTGCTTGCTGAAAATAGCAGATCTACAAGCTCACAACGCGTCGCAGCGCGACGCGTTGTGAGCTTGTAGATCGGCTATTTTTAGCAAGCAACCAAGTGTAAAATCAGGCATTAGGATGCCATCAAGGCCTGCCAAAATACATTTTAGTTGACTAAATTAACTGTAGATTTAGTCAACTAAAATCTCATGATATTTAGTCGACTAGAACTAGACAAAAACTAAAACTTTTCAGGAGACTAAATTATGACTAAAACTAAATGAGATTTTATTCAAAAGACTATGACTAAAACTAAATCAAAATTTGCTGTAAAAAACAACACTGCTCCTTCCCCCTGCCCTCATCCATTGTCACCTCAGCCATGAATATGTGATGTGCATTGGGGCTGTCACCATCATAGGCAATGAATCATTCATCGGTCGGTTATTTATTTATGCAGTTTTCTCTTGTAATCTCTGTCTAGATATAAGCCTTATAAAGTAAGGCCCAGTAGCTTAAAATGTTCAATTTCTTGACGACATTGACATAAGGTCTATCTGCATCAACGTATGCAGCAAAACTAATGACAGGTTTGTTGACTCGGTTAGCGAACAAATTCCTGGTACTTTTAGTCAATCAAGAATTCCTTTAGTCAAGGACAGCCCTTATGTAGTGTATGTACGATAGCATTGCATCTCCACTATGGTCACATGATTGACAACATTAGCATCCATTGTGGAGGCCAGTTGTCACCCGAGGTTCCTTGTTAAAAGCTTTTATTATCTACAGTAAGTAAGTCATCAGTGGAGTAACGACAGTAAAACATCCTTTAGTGAGTTTGAGTTTTGTGTCAACAACCATGTGCTTGCTTGAAGTTGGTTTCTGTCGGGTGTTTATCACTTTGGAATGAAATTCGATCTATTTGATGTGATTCTTTTTGCCCTTGTTGTTTCGGTGTGTGTTTGTCTTTTTCCTAAATAGATGTTGTATTTACTGTCTTCTTTTTGCTCATCACTGAGGTCAATTCCTTTAAAATATTTCTTTATCAAAAGGTTGGTCAGAAGAACTTCCAACAATAACAGCAAAAGTATCTTCATGGAATGACTAAATGAAGATTTTCCTTTGCTTCAAAAGATTCCAGGCATCACAAGGGGGGGAAAAGTGGGACTGACATAGAAAGAAGGATTTGAAATATTGAAAGACACATTTTCACGATTTTTCAAAAATAGCAGATCTACAAGCTTGCAGCGCAGCACTCGGTGCCACGCTGTGAGCTTGTATACCTGCTATTTTTTCAATAGTTAAAGCACAAAATAATGCGTAATAATGCGTTCCTAGTCTAAATGTGTTAAACCCCCTCCCCCTATGAAGAACATTCGTGGGGCCCCCGCAGTGCATCCTTGTACCCAGGGCCCAGAATTTGGCGTGACGCCCCTGTCTCCCTTTCATAACGTTGGTGTCTCTCCCGGCAGCGAGGCCACACAGTGCTTCACGCTCTACTCCAGACAAGGAACCGCGGACACCATAGAGGAGGTGGAGGACGAGCACGACCAAGGGGAGGACAAGGACAAGCAGCAGAGGACCGAGGGGACGCTGGGGGCGGAGGGAGGAGGAGGAGGAGGCGTCTGGGGAGACACAGACCCCAGGGGAGAGGGAGAGCCTGGGCGGCGAGAGGAGGAGGCGCGGACGGAGCACCGCCACGGAGAGCAGGGAGATGATCCCTGGGACGGAGCGGAGGAGGAGACGGAGCAGTCGGCCCTCTCGGGACAGGACCAGGAGCACTACGCCATGGTAGGGCCTGCACCATATGGACAAAATGTACACATCTCTGTATTTATGCCAAATATTTTCGATGTCGATACGGTATGGGCAGTGGTTCTCAAACCTTTTTGGCTGCAGTACCCCTTATACTGATTTCTGAAGCCAAGCACCCCTTTCCCCTAACTACAGCATTTTACTAGGAAATGTTACATCAAAAGTCCAGTTCCCATGTCAATATATTCCAAATAAAACAGCATACTAGCAAATAAACATTGCTTTCTGATCAATAACAGTTGTGTTAATCAAGGTATTGATGTAATTTGGTTTGACAATTTACAAATGAGCAGGTTCACACAAAGTCTGTCAATGTTTTATCATTCCCGGGTTTACATGGGTTGGGGCAAAGCGACTTATTTAGCCCCCCTACAACTACACCAACATTCAGATTTCACAAACAAAGTGCTTAATAAAGTCTCACACCTGTCTAAATACGGAACAGCATTCTATAATTACCCGTATCCTCTGTGTTCTTTAATGATAAGCCTTTTATACAAATCGTTTTATGTTTTCCCATGTATTTCCCGGCGTTCCCCATGCGCACCAACCCCATTGAGATAAACACAAAGTGATCGGATCAGATTGTCTCATTTTCGAGCAGATAATCTGTTATATCACAGCAGAGCTACACCGCCAAACTAAATGTATATCATTGCATAAATGGTAAATATCTTTGCAATATATGGTATGGTTAATTTAAATAATAGTGTGGTTAATCTGAGCTGAAGTATATAAAATAATAGATTTCCCACACTTGTTATTTGATATTCTAAGTGGAATAAAAGTGAAAACTAAGCATTCTTCTATTTTGAAGTGTCTACTCTCGTTTGACTTGACACAAACATGCTAAGTCAAAGTCACGGCAAATCACCAAGTTCAATTTAGCCCATATATTCATTTATAAATAAATATACGAGCAAAATTGAACTCAGTGATAGCAAAAGGCAACATATCGTCACCTTTTGCGATACTGGTATTGCGCATTGGTCATACCGGGACAACGATACGATAACGCTAATATCGTGCAGCACTACACCACGGAGAGTGAGGAGGACTGTGGCGGCGGCGGCGCCATGCAGCGGCGGTACATGCAGGCGGAGGACGCAGGGCGAGCGGGGCTGCTCTACACGCCCGACACGGACGCCTCCAAGGCCTCGGACAGCGGCGCCGCCGAGGTTCCGCCCAGCTACAGCAAGGCGGTGAGCTTCGACCAGCTGGTGAGCACGGACGACAGCGACGCGGACCGGAGGAGGCTGATGGCGCTGTCGCCGAGCAGCCGCTCTGACAGCAGGTCGGACCTCCTGTTGCCTTCCTTGACCACCGATCTGACCGCCGGCGAGCTGCTGCTCAACAAGTAAGTGGGTGTGTGCGTGCGTGCGTTCGTGCGTTCGTGCGTGCGTGCGTGCGTGCGTTCGTGCGTGCGTGCATGCGTGTGTGGCGTTGACCTCCCTGATCTGGTCCCAACTCTCGTCCCCAAAACACGCGTCAAATACGGCGACCTCGGAACGGTCGCCAATAGGTATTCCTAAATGTAACCTCAGTGAAACTATGCCTGACCATGAACATATTCCTAACCGTAACCTCTCTAAAAAGAATACAAGTGTACAAGAACCACTTGCAGCGGGCGGTCCGTGAAGAAAGTGAAGCGAGTGTGTTTTGGGGGAGCGTTGCAGTTACCAGCTGTCTTTCCTCAGTTTTCCTACTAAAACGGTATCATTATATACAGTAAGCGCTCGCGTTGTGCAGTGACCCACCACCACGGAGGTTGCTGGTTCAAATCCAACGTGGTGCATCGGACTGTGTCGGGCTTATATGCGAACACAATTGGTCGGTTTTCTCCCGTTTGTGCATGGAGAAAGGCCGAAAAATAAATCTGCCGAACGTAGCAAAGCAGTCTGGATCAGAGTTCAGAGTTCTGAATGACAGAGTTCTCTGGGCGCCCTCTGATGCACCCATCATTGGTAACAATGTGTGAAGGAAAGAAAGTAACATTCCACAACAATTCATGGCAGTATTTCAAATGAAAAATCACTCTCTCTCCTCATATCGTCATGTCATCTCCTCAACGCCGACCTCCCTGAGGACGTGAAAAAATATATTATTAGTAGTATTTATTCCTTGTTGTCCCCTATAATCAAGGATGTTCTATGACGAAGAACTGGATCAATCAGACAATTTCTACGCTGGCCAGCCCCTGGTTCTGCAGCTGTGCTACTCTCTCTACAACATCCTGGTGGCTCACTCTGAGTTCGTGTGCTACCTGGTCATCATCATCAACAACATGGTGTCTGCGTCCTGCGTCACCCTGGTCCTCCCCATCACCATCTTCCTGTGGGCCATGCTGTCTGTCCCCCGGCCCAGCAAGCGCTTCTGGATGACTGCCATCGTCTACACCGAGGTACTGGGTGCAGTGTTGATTTCGTCGACTAAAACTATGACGAAAAATGTATGTCGACTGCATTTTTTTCACTGACGAAAACGAAATAAAAATGAAATAAAAACTAAGCTGTGATGACTAAAACTAAGACTAAATATATTGACAATTTCGTCAACAAAATAAAAGCTAGACTAAAACGTTAGGGAGGGACTAGTGGAGAAGAGAGTAATTTTATGTTTGGTTGCGCTGCGACGCGGTGTGAGCTTGTAGATCTGCTATTTTCAGCACAAAACCAAGTGTAAAATCAGCCATTATGATGCCATCAAGGCCTGCCAAAATACATTTTAGTTGACTAAATCAACTGTAGATTTAGTCGCCTAAAATCTTATTATCTTTAGTCAACTAAAATTAGACTAAAACTAAAACTTTTCAGGTGACTAAATTATGACTAAAACTAAAAGACATTTTATTCAAAAGACTATGACTAAAACTAAATCAAAATTTGCTGTCAAAAACAACACTGACTGGGTGACACTGACAGACAGCCCCTCTGTGATAGAGCTGGTACTATGCACTCATTATACACAGCTGCTGAAATGCCTGGATCCTGAGGCTACACAGCCGCTAAACAACAGCCTCGGCGTGCTGTAGAAAAAGGGTTGTTGCCCCCTCTCTCGTTGACACAATGAACTTGTCCCCCCTTCCAGGTCACCATTGTCATCAAATACCTCTTCCAGTTCGGCTTCTTCCCCTTCAACCAGAACAAGCTTGACAAGAACAAACCCTACCACCCTCCCAACATCATCGGAGTGGAGAAGAAGGATGGATACGTCCACTACGATCTCATCCAACTGCTGGCTCTGTTCTTCCACAGATCCATCCTCAAGGTGCTTACAATACACACATTCTCTTATACTTTGTCATATGACAACTAACGAACAGTGGGCACCTGGTATTCCTGGGCACCTTTTTGTTTTAAATATATGAAGCGTCAGCGTTAGTTTATGCAGGACATGGGAGTCAAGTCGCCGCCAGGTCGGTGTAGTCAGTCAGCTCTGTTTTCATTCTCTCTCATATCAGCTGGTCATTACGTCACATTGTCATAGTCCAACCAAAGCGCTCACTCGGTAAAGGGGGCCCCTTTAAATACGGCCCACTTCTTTACCTATGCTTGGCCTCTGAAGCTCAGAACCATTCGCTGCTAGCTGCTGCCCTCCTCCACCCCAGCCTCCACCTTTCACGATCAGTTGGCTAAACTCATTCTTGTGATTGTCTGATTAAGTTGTCTGCCTGATAAGTTCATGTCATGTATTGGGAAGCTCATTCTGTTACTTGTCTTTAATGTCATGTCATGTCATGTATTGCTACTGTTCTAATTGTCTCCCCATGGGGGGTATTGTTATGCGTTCCCTGATTTTGCTTAGCATGCTCAGAAAAGCCTGCACAAAATTCAGGGAGCATCTCCGAACTCGGAGCCCTTCAAACGCCAAGATTAACTGTATTCCATTTATGCAATAAATGGTTAAATATTCTTGTGAGGATTATCTGTTATGTTCTTGACGTGAATGTTCCTGCCTAAATGTATATTATTATTACATGTATTTATTTTAACATATGATAATAACATCATTAACTTTTAAAATGGGACATTCTGCATAATGAGTACCTTTACTTTTCATACTTAAAGTACATTTTGATGCCAATACTTTTTAACTTTTTCCTCAAGTAGAATTTTATTACCAGACTTTACTTGTAAACAGAGTGTGTCTACACATTGCAGTACTGATAATTTAAAATTCTTTAGAAAAGTTTAAAAATAAATAAATAAATGTTTTTTCAGTGCCACGGCTTGTGGGATGAAGACAGAGCTAGAGAGAGGAAAGCACCGCTGCATCGCGACGAGTCTGAGGACGAAGGAGGAGAAGGAGGGGAGGAGGAGGAGGAGAAGGAGAAGTCGGAGTCGATCCCTTCCTCTGTGCCCCGAGGAGGCGAGAGGAGGGGCTCCACTCAGACTATGAAGTCCATCACCATGGGGACGTCCATGGACTCTGGACACGGCCAGGTCAGTGTTAATGTTGTCCACTAGGGGACGTCCATGGACTCTGGACACGGCCAGGTCAGTGTTAATGTTGTCCACTATGAAGTCCATCACCATGGGGACGTCCATGGACTCTGGACACGGCCAGGTCAGTGTTAATGTCGTCCACTAAAACAGATGACGAAAGATGTTTGTCGACTACCTTCTTTCACTGACGAAAGCTTAAAGCCATACTGTGTAAGTTGCCCAACTAGTGGTCATTAGCCCTATAGCAAACCGCGGTCGCGTCCGCGTCTTTCGTCCGTTTTTCGTACCTTCAGACCCCCGCGTCTGCCTCCACCTCGCTGAGATCTATCTTTTAAGGGGTCCCTTGTTCCTGTGCGTTCAGTAATTCCAGAGATACGGACTCCTTCACCCTGCCTGGTAGGCGAAATTACCTAGAGAAGGGATGGTACAAACGGGCGACAACAAATATGGCTGCCATAGCGACCCCACTTCAAGATGCGCTGTGATTGGCCGGCAGTTGTATAACCCTCGCTGTGATTGGCCGGTAGTGTGATGACGCAATTTTGGCGCGAGATCCGGTCCACGGCAAGGATCTCAGTTTACATATAGAGAAGGCTTTACAGGCTGAAATTCACGGCGCGGATCTTCTAAAACTTTTGTGATTTAATAGTTAGGAGAATTTTAAGATTTGTTTTATAAAAAAAGTTACATAGTACAACTTTAAAAAAAACGACGCTATTATGACTAAAACTATGATTAAATATATTGACAATATGATTTAATGTTAGGGATGGACTAGTGGAGAAGAGATCCAGTAGAACTAAGACAATGCTTGGCTTAATTGCGACCGTAGGTCGCAGTTTACTATCAGAACCGACACAGCTTGTCCGTATACGTCCGTCCGTCCGTCCGGATGTGTACACTTTTTTACGGTCTATGGGTTTGCCGCCCTGACATCATGCTCTGACGTCACTGTGATGTCAGGGGAACCACCCTAACACCCCTTTATACCCATACATGGAGATCCCTGATGTCATCAATATTAAGCCCATATCTAACAGGACTTCATATTGGAATGCCCATATATGGAGGAGGCCACATAAATATGGCCAAGACAGATGGCCAAGATAGCCCATATATGTGTGGCTGGTTCTACAGACAGGGATCTCCATGTAAGGGCATAAAAGGGATTGTATGTATGATGATGTCAGATGTCATAGACGTCATAGGACTTTCACATAACGAATAACTGAGTAAGCATGTTTGGGCTCTCACAGCATATCTCCATGGATCTCCATAATGGGTACCAGGGATCTCAATATATGGGTAACTGGTTCGATATACATCACTGGCCAGAAGGCCCTTTAGGGCTTGTCGCTTGTCGCCCTGAGGCGTCTTACAAGTAGTTCTACTGGATAGATTTATTAAGCCAAGAATTATCTTAGTTCTACTGAGTTAAAACGGCCCATCAACCGTAGAGATTCATTTAGCTAAAATCTCATGATATGAACTAAAACTAGACAAAAACTAAAACGTTGAAGAGGACTACAATAATATGAGTAAAACTAAATTGAATCTTATTCAAAAGGACTATTATGACTAAAACTAAATCCAAATGAACCCTGGTCCAGGTGCATCACTCCACCCAGCAGCAGACCTACCAGCGCCGTAAGAGCTCCATCAGCGGAGGGTCCCACATCTCCCGGAGGTCTTCAGCTCGATCTAAAAGAGGTAAATATTATATACCATACACGCTGTGTTTGTACGTATGGCTCTTTTACAAACACAACAGCACTACAGTGCTTCACAGACTTTGAGCCATTCAGACCTGAGGCCTACAAATGCCTTCTACAGTAAATCAACTTTCAAGATCTTTCAAAAAAAACATAGCAGATGTGCCCGCTCGCAGCACGGCACGAAGTGATGTCATGCTGTGAGCTTTTATATCAGCTATTTTTAATGGATTAGAAGACCCACTTCATACAAAATTGTGTTTCTTGTTTGGCTAATACTTAAAGGGGAGAACAACTCAAAGGTATATTAACAATATTGAAAATGGGTGGTTCTCCCCTTTATTCGTGAATGTCCTGGTAGTTTCTTTTGCACTCTGCACTTCTCCAAAGCATTAATTCAGAGTTTTACAATCAAAGTCTGATTTTAAAAACCCAGACTAGCACCGGTCTGACCTATAATATTGATAAAAAAAAATTAAAAAAATCTGATTATGAATTGGTCCAAATCGGATTTGGGCTGCAAGTGTGAACATAGCTTTTAGACTGGTGGGGTCCACACTAGTGCACTGAGCATGTGAGTCTGGGTCAGTGACATCCTTCATGGCAGCGTGGACACGGTTCATTTACCTCCAGCAATGTAAATGACTTCCACAGGAAGCACGGCTTCCCGCAGCAGCAGCCGGCGCTGCGGCAGCGAGGCCAGCAGCGTCCAGCCCAAGAGCCGCAAGCAGCTCCTCGCCGAGAAGATCAGAGAGCAGCTGCTCAAGGGGAAGGCCTTCACCATAAAGAGGTACGACACGGACGCCACAGACAGACAGACTGCATGTCTGGAAAGGGGATTCATAGCAAGGCAGTGGTGTAAAGTAACTCTTTACATTTACTCCATTAAAGTAGTTCAACCCCAAAATGACTTTTTTTCTATTGATTACTCACGCCATTCCTAAGACAATAATTTGATTACAATGAATTCACCCCCATTGATTCCGGAAGGGGATCCGAATGCACTTGTGTCTCCATCCGGAATCAATGGGGATAAATGACTATACTACATTTTTTGTCTTAGGAATGCGACATATACAAAACAAATATATTGAACTCAAGTCTCCATGGCGTGAGTAATCAATAGAAAAAAAGTCATTTGTACTCTTACTCAATTACGATTTGAATCCCGGACTTGTAACATAGTATTTCTATATTGCAGTATTGATGATACTTTTACTTAATAAATACATGTGAGTACTTTTTCCACCACTGTAGCAAGGCTATTGTTATGTTTTGTTTTCAACACAGAGGCCTCTCTGGCTGCATAATCACATATCGTCGGTGAAACTTCGTCCAAAACTGTTGATTTTCAGAAAACTAGGACAAAAAGAACTTGTGGTTCCAATGGATCCAACGTAGCTATTATTTAGTCACAAGCTCTCGTTGATACTTTTCATTCATTGGTTTAGTAATATTTATAAAACCCACATACATACTTAGCTATGGGCCCTGAGCCCCTGATGCAGAAAAGACTGAGAAGTTTTTCCTTTTTCCTGTTTTTATGGGCTGGGGGAGGGGGGACATTGGGGCTGAAATGTGGATTTTGACAGTCTGACGATGAGATGAGAAAATGAGAAAAATATATACGTATATTAAAATAGAAAAAACGAAGAGAACCGCTGTTTTAAATGATGTCGACTCTTTTTGACAATTTCTTGCATGAACAAAACAAATATTTGCCTGACTGTTGCTGTGACTGTGTTTTCCTGCAGAGCCATGGAGTTCTACCTGCCCATCCGTCAGTTCTTCCACAACATCGTCCATCCTGAGTACAGTGCCGTCACAGACGTCTATGTCTTCATGTTCCTCTCTGACACCATCGACTTCATCATCATCGTGTTTGGATTCTGGGCTTTTGGTGTAGGTCCTTCCTTCCTTGGATTACTTAACTTAAAGGAGTAGTTCACCCCCAAAATGACTTTTTTTCTATTGATTAGTCACGCCATGGAGACTTGAGTTCAATAATGTTTTTTGGGTTTTGTCACATTCCTAAGACAAAAATTTGATTCGAGTAAATTTACCCCCATTGATTCCGGATGGTGACCCGTTTAGAAACGGGTCACCATCCGGAATCAATGGGGGTAAATTTACTCGAATCAAATTTTTGTCTTAGGAATGTGACAAAAAACTAAAAATATTATTGAACTCACGTCTCCATGGCGTGACTAATCAATAGAAAAAAAGTCATTTTGGGGGTGAACTACTCCTTTAAGCCCTATTATTTATCCTTCGTTATAGTAGTACGGACAGCGAAAATAGCCGATCTACAAGCTCACATGTTGCATTATGACAAGTTGCAAGCTTAATTTATACCTGTAGGCTATTTTCAACATTTTCAACATTGCAGTGTGAATCTAAAAACATTTAAATAAATTGCCTATAATTCCCACAATGGAGACACCAGGTTAAAAGTAGATAACTATATTATGTACTGTACTTGTTATGAGAATAATAAAACAAAGCACACTGATCAACATTTTTCTAACTTGACAGGACAGGATGTAAACCTCAAAACTAAACCAAAGTCGTTCCACCATAAAATGTAATAACTCATGAAAATGTACTAAGATACTGTCATTAAAATGATTTCATATTTGCGACCGTAGGTCGCACTTACTACAGAAAGCTCCACCAGGTGTCCGTGCGTCCGTCAGTCAGTCCGTCACACGTCAGACGTCACACTTTTGCCCTGCTCATATCTCCGCAACCGTTGCCCCGATCCATGCCAGATTTTGCACACACACTCCTTACCTGCCAAACTACAACCTCCAAGGACCCCCGGAGTTCCAGGGACCCCCAGGTCCCTGGGGGACCCCCAGGTGTAAAAAAAATACCAAATGTGCAAAAATGACCAAATGACCACCCCCACGGGGCTGCTCACGGGGAATTCCCGGGGACCACCCACTCCTGCTACTCCAGAACGGATGCAAAAGTGGTGGCGCCCCCAGTGGAGGACCCCCTCCACTGCAGCTCACATAAAATGCCCTAACTCGGCCTAGGAGCGTCCGGGAGAGCCGGGGCCGGTACCTATTCGTCCGCCAAGGCAACGCGGAGACCCCACCCCTCATTTCTCACATGGCCCTCTTCTAGCGAGACCTACGGTCGCTTATCTCCCGATTAGGGAGTCTTACTGGTACTCTTCAGTTAAAGCTGCAATCCATAAATGTTAAGTCCTTATTGCGTGCATCAGAACCCCAGCAGACAGTTCTCCTGCTGAGCTAAGACAGAAGACTGTTTGGGAAAACCATATTGTGCTTCCAGGTTCCAGGGGGTCCCCAACAAGAGTAGTTAATAAAGTATCATAATCATTTTAACCACTTTATCCATTTACATGTTTGCTATAAACAGATATACAAGGTCACAGTGCATCACTTTGTGCCGGGCTGCGACCTGCTATTTTTTTTTTTTAAGATTCTTTTAATTTTAAAGTGTTGTGTGTTTTAACACAAATCTTCTCTTCTGGGGATCCCTGGCACAAAACATTTTCAGATAGGGATTCACGGACAAATATATATCAATTAGGGGGGCCTTGGCACAAAGAGGTTTGAGCCTATAACCTACCGATAACACATCTATCTCCATACTGCCATACAGAAAGGTCAAAATTCACACACAAAACGTTATTGCATTGTATTCATAAAGTTAAGCATGTCCTCCCTTCCCTCCTCGGTCCAGAAACACTCGGCGGGAGCAGACATCACCTCGTCCCTGTCGGAGGACCAGGTGCCGGGACCCTTCCTGGTCATGGTGCTGATCCAGTTCGGGACCATGGTGGTGGACCGGGCGCTCTACCTCCGCAAGACCGTGCTGGGGAAGACCATCTTCCAGGTCATCCTGGTGTTTGGAATCCACTTCTGGATGTTCTTCATCCTGCCCGGAGTCACAGAGAAGTAGGAGCTTATTAAGACATAACGTCTACTTGATTCTGCAATGTCATTTTATTCTCTTACTTTTCTATTTGAATTGTATCCAAATCTTAATGCTCTTAACCCATTGAGAACGAGAACGCATCCGTGTCACACTAGATTTTAACCACTTTAACCATTATTTTTGCATTAACTATAAAAAAAATAGCAGATACGATATACAAGATCACAGCGCAGCACCGAGTTCCGCGCTGCGAGCTTGTAGATCTGCTATTTTTGAAAAATCTTGAAAATGTGTTCAAATCTTTGAATGTATATGTCACAGTTAGTTTGAGATTCAGTTAGATTGAGAACAGGAGCGCTCGTTTTTGTGCACAATGTGGAGCAGGCGCCGCCTCCTTCGGGGAACTAGGAATAATTTGACTGAGGTTAGGGTTAGGATTAGGGTTAGGTTTAGGCATAGTTTTACTGAGGTTAGGTTTAGGGTTAGGGTTAGGTTTAGGGTTAGGGGTTAGGGTTAGGTTTAGGTTTAGGGTTAGGGAAGGGTTTTGATTTCAATCGGGATTGTCACATAAAGAACACTGTTTGTGGTTTCTTCCATGTATACAGTCCCGAGAGAATGGATGCACGCGCCATTCTTTGAAACTAAGAAAGAGTCCAATGTCCTATCTATAATTAGTCCTTTTTAGTTTTTCCAACTGTTTACTAACCTTTCTAGGGTTATGTTTTTATAAAACAATGGATGTCATAGTTACTATCCACGACACTGCAAGCGGCGCGAAGGCCAGCGGACCTTGGTCCTGCTCTTCGCGCCCTTCGCGCCGCGCGGCCAGGGCCGCGCGGCCGGCGGAGCGCCGCGCGAGTTACGAAGCCGTGGTGAATGCAATCGTTATATTTATGCCCAGGCCGTAAGGCCTGGGCAAGCGCACGATAAACGCCATGATCAGTATAATTTCTGTAAATCTTACCTTGATAGGGGCCTTTGTTGTAGGACAAGGCTGTAGGTTTATTTAAATCTCAAGGTTTGAGTTTGTGTTCATCCCCCAGTCTTTTGTTTTAGGCATAACAAAGGGAGCCAGATGGGCCATTACTGGTTTCGGGTGTGTTTCACACCAGCTCCTAGGCATGACAAAGGGTCATGTTGGTCCTTTGTTAATCCCCCAAGCACTATGGGTCTTTTGTGGTTTAGGAAATGTGTGTGTCTCTTAATCCAGGAAGAGTGTCCTGCAGGTCTTGGTGTTTGTCAAAACAAAGATAAGATTGTTTTCTTTTTTTGATGTTAGCTCTTGAAAATTGAATTTGGAGTGGATATTTATCTACGCCGGGTTGGCTTCTTTAAAGGACCTGTGGTCTCTTCATCAGTCTCCTCATCTGGGATGAGCCATCCCATACCCCCACGCCTGGAGTGTTGTTTCTTAGGTGTCTCCCTGGGTGGTGTTGATCTAGGCCGGGTTGTTTTCTTTAAAGGACCTGTGGTCCTTAGGGTCTCTCTGGTCTGTGTTGTGGGAGCCAGGGAGTCCGCCTCGGATAGCTGAGTATCCGCTGTTGCAGCAGTGTTCTCATCCGGTAGTGTTGGCTCCTCTGGGGTGGTATCTATCATAGCCTGGTCCTCTTTCGGGCCCTCTCCTCCGTCTGAGGTGCTTGGGTTCTCCTGTGTATTTCCTTGATTCTGAACCCTCCGCCTGCAGCGTTGTTTCTTAGGTGTCTCCGGTGGTGTTGTGAGATCTGGGAGGTTTGTCTCAGCCGGGTGAATCTCAGTTGTTACAGTCACTGTTCTCCTACCTGCTGGTGCCATTGGTTCCACTTGTGGTGTGGTTGTTCTCCCTGTGGGAGATAGAACTGCAGGTTGCATGGTAGGGGGTGGGGGTGTAATACTTTCTGGCTCCGTGTGTGTGGAGTTTGTTATTTCTGTTTCTAAGCAGTATCTCAAATCAGTGAGTGTATCCTTGGTTGAAGAGACTGTACCTGGTGTCAATCTTTTGCCAAATTTCTTCCTGGCCCATCTTGTTGCGATCGGTATGGCTTTATCAAAATCTTGTGGTAGGCATGTGTAAAGTGCCGCTGTAGCTTTATCTATTTGTGTAAGATAATGTTGCTTTAGGATCTGCATTGTTGTATTTTCCCAATTGGTCGCATTACCAATTAACAATCGTAACGTTTCCTCTGTGGGTTTGGCTGGAGTAATCCAATTGATTAGCTCTTTTGTGCGTCTGGCTATGTTATCTGGCACTTTGCCCCTCTGGTTTACATTACCTAGATGGTGGTTAGCTACCATTAAATTGTAAATGTTACGGATTGTCACCAGTAAAATGGAATTCCCCTGTTCCTCTGGTGTGTGGATGTATGTGTTTCTGTTTGTCGGGTTTACCTGGGTCCTGTTATGGTGTACCTGATTCTGTCTGTTATTCCCTCTGGGCTGAGTACCTGGTCTATTGGCTGGTTCTCTTTCTTCTCTGAAGGGCCTGCCAGTGTTCACCTGGTGATCTCGGTGTGTCCAAGCCTCTCGTCCAGTAGTACTCACCTTATGGTATCCTCCAGGATGTCCATGGTTCTTGTGATGGTGGTGGGCCTGTCTGTGACTAGAATCCCCTCCGGGTCTATTCCAGTTCCACAGTCCTGGTCCCTTCTGTATATTTACCTGAGACACGCCTGTGTCAACCTGGTTCCTGTTCCGTCTCCGTTTCCGCCCGGCTATCTGCCAGGGCTCCTCAGACCGTCCATGGCCTCGGGTTTCAGTTGAATAATGCATTACGTTTCGTACAATTTAGTACTTCATCAGATGCTGAATCTCCAGATGAGACTAAAGTGTCTCTGGAGTTCTCTAGTATATATGTGGAAAAAGGTAGGCGTGGTCTAAACCTTGGCCTTTCCTGATTGGTCCATGGGTTTAATGGGCCTTGATGGCCGACCATTCAGTTAATTGTTTGTGGGTGTTGGTCCTTTTTTAGGGAATACCCTGTTTTTACATATAGTCTTTTTTGACTATTTTTTTGAAAAAATGATTTTTGTATAGATGTATCTTAGAAATCTACACAATATAAGGTTGACATTTAAAGACTCTTTCTTGTTTGCAAAGCAGGTACTGGCTAGGTTAGGGAAGGGTTTTGATTTCAATCGGGATTGTCACATAAAGAACACTGTTTGTGGTTTCTTCCATGTATACAGTCCCGAGAGAATGGATGCACGCGCCATTCTTTGAAACTAAGAAAGAGTCCAATGTCCTATCTATAATTAGTCCTTTTTAGTTTTTCCAACTGTTTACTAACCTTTCTAGGGTTATGTTTTTATAAAACAATGGATGTCATAGTTACTATCCACGACACTGCAAGCGGCGCGAAGGCCAGCGGACCTTGGTCCTGCTCTTCGCGCCCGAGCGCCGCAGGCGCGAGTGCCCGCGCCTGCGGCGCGGGCACTCGCGGGCCAGGGCCGCGCGGCCGGCGGAGCGCCGCGCGAGTTACGAAGCCGTGGTGAATGCAATCGTTATATTTATGCCCAGGCCGTAAGGCCTGGGCAAGCGCACGATAAACGCCATGATCAGTATAATTTCTGTAAATCTTACCTTGATAGGGGCCTTTGTTGTAGGACAAGGCTGTAGGTTTATTTAAATCTCAAGGTTTGAGTTTGTGTTCATCCCCCAGTCTTTTGTTTTAGGCATAACAAAGGGAGCCAGATGGGCCATTACTGGTTTCGGGTGTGTTTCACACCAGCTCCTAGGCATGACAAAGGGTCATGTTGGTCCTTTGTTAATCCCCCAAGCACTATGGGTCTTTTGTGGTTTAGGAAATGTGTGTGTCTCTTAATCCAGGAAGAGTGTCCTGCAGGTCTTGGTGTTTGTCAAAACAAAGATAAGATTGTTTTCTTTTTTTGATGTTAGCTCTTGAAAATTGAATTTGGAGTGGATATTTATCTACGCCGGGTTGGCTTCTTTAAAGGACCTGTGGTCTCTTCATCAGTCTCCTCATCTGGGATGAGCCATCCCATAGGGTTAGGTGTTAGGGTTAGGTTTAGGCTAAGGTTTAGGGTTAGGTTTAGGGTTAGGGGTTAGGGTTAGGTTTAGGGTAAGGTTTAGGGTTAGGTTTAGGTTTAGGCATAGTAGCATTCACCAGCGTGGGACTAATGCAGTCAAATGCTCTACCACTGGGACATGAGGTGAACAAAAACAAGCGCTCCTACCCCAATCTAACTGAGTTACCCAAACTAACTGTAACATATACATTGTTAAAGCAAACATTTGTAACGCAAATCTTTCCTTGCCTCCATCTGCACCTTGCAGGCGTTTCAACGAGAACACAGTGGCACAGATGTGGTACTTGGTCAAGTGTGGCTACTTCAGTCTGTCGGCCTATCAGATCCGCTGTGGCTACCCCACCCGTGTGCTGGGGAACTTCCTCACCAAGAGCTACAACTACGCCAACCTCTTCCTGTTTCAAGGGTGAGTGAGTGCTGTGGCTACCCCACCCGTGTGCTGGGGAACTTCCTCACCAAGAGCTACAACTACGCCAACCTCTTCCTGTTTCAAGGGTGAGTGAGTGCAGTAGCTATGGGAACGCTGTGGCTACCCCACCCGTGTGCTGGGGAACTTCCTCACCAAGAGCTACAACTACGCCAACCTCTTCCTGTTTCAAGGGTGAGTGAGTGCAGTAGCTATGGGAACGCTGTGGCTACCCCACCCGTGTGCTGGGGAACTTCCTCACCAAGAGCTACAACTACGCCAACCTCTTCCTGTTTCAAGGGTGAGTGAGTGCAGTAGCTATGGGAACGCTGTGGCTACCCCACCCGTGTGCTGGGGAACTTCCTCACCAAGAGCTACAACTACGCCAACCTCTTCCTGTTTCAAGGGTGAGTGAGTGCAGTAGCTATGGGAACGCTGTGGCTACCCCACCCGTGTGCTGGGGAACTTCCTCACCAAGAGCTACAACTACGCCAACCTCTTCCTGTTTCAAGGGTGAGTGAGTGCAGTAGCTATGGGAACGCTGTGGCTACCCCACCCGTGTGCTGGGGAACTTCCTCACCAAGAGCTACAACTACGCCAACCTCTTCCTGTTTCAAGGGTGAGTGAGTGCAGTAGCTATGGGAACGCTGTGGCTACCCCACCCGTGTGCTGGGGAACTTCCTCACCAAGAGCTACAACTACGCCAACCTCTTCCTGTTTCAAGGGTGAGTGAGTGCAGTAGCTATGGGAACCCCACCTGTGGCTACCCCACCCGTGTGCTGGGGAACTTCCTCACCAAGAGCTACAACTACGCCAACCTCTTCCTGTTTCAAGGGTGAGTGAGTGCTGTGGCTACCCCACCCGTGTGCTGGGGAACTTCCTCACCAAGAGCTACAACTACGCCAACCTCTTCCTGTTTCAAGGGTGAGTGAGTGCAGTAGCTATGGGAACGCTGTGGCTACCCCACCCGTGTGCTGGGGAACTTCCTCACCAAGAGCTACAACTACGCCAACCTCTTCCTGTTTCAAGGGTGAGTGAGTGCAGTAGCTATGGGAACGCTGTGGCTACCCCACCCGTGTGCTGGGGAACTTCCTCACCAAGAGCTACAACTACGCCAACCTCTTCCTGTTTCAAGGGTGAGTGAGTGCTGTGGCTACCCCACCCGTGTGCTGGGGAACTTCCTCACCAAGAGCTACAACTACGCCAACCTCTTCCTGTTTCAAGGGTGAGTGAGTGCAGTAGCTATGGGAACGCTGTGGCTACCCCACCCGTGTGCTGGGGAACTTCCTCACCAAGAGCTACAACTACGCCAACCTCTTCCTGTTTCAAGGGTGAGTGAGTGCAGTAGCTATGGGAACGCTGTGGCTACCCCACCCGTGTGCTGGGGAACTTCCTCACCAAGAGCTACAACTACGCCAACCTCTTCCTGTTTCAAGGGTGAGTGAGTGCAGTAGCTATGGGAACGCTGTGGCTACCCCACCCGTGTGCTGGGGAACTTCCTCACCAAGAGCTACAACTACGCCAACCTCTTCCTGTTTCAAGGGTGAGTGAGTGCAGTAGCTATGGGAACGCTGTGGCTACCCCACCCGTGTGCTGGGGAACTTCCTCACCAAGAGCTACAACTACGCCAACCTCTTCCTGTTTCAAGGGTGAGTGAGTGCAGTACTATCAGATCCGCTGTGGCTACCCCACCCGTGTGCTGGGGAACTTCCTCACCAAGAGCTACAACTACGCCAACCTCTTCCTGTTTCAAGGGTGAGTGAGTGCAGTAGCCATGGGAACGAGGACTCTTGTCTGGGCGGCTACTGGAATGCGTCCGTCCTGTCTTGGAGGAGTAATGACCTGCCAAACTCATTTGTGATTGGTCCTCTGGGTGCTCCGTCATGTTTCTCTTTAACTGATTGGTTTTTGATGCTTCAGCGAGGGACTGTGTGAACCGTATGAAATGCATATGAATTATACATGTATTGATGTAATCGATATTAGTATTATTTATGATGCTGTTATTCGATTCGATTATCAGGGGAAATTAATATTTTTGATTGACTGAACAATAGATGCTTTATAGACAACATTCATCCACTAGATGTTGCACTCCACTCCACATCACGACACCTCTGTGGCATAATGTTCCTTATTTCCATTTGCTATGTCTATATAATAAGGAAGCAACCTTTCTAAAGCAACATAGATAAAGGAGGCTGTCAGCTTACAAATGTCAATAAAACAATCATTCTGGACCCACCAAAGTTATTGCGACCGTCAGGTCGCAGTTACTATCAAAACCTCCACCGGCTGTCTGTCAGTCTGCACACACAACCCCTCATTTCTCACATGCCCCTCTTCTAGCGCCACCATGAGGCAGATTCTTGCAAGACACATTTTTGGACACTGCTCAGATTTTGCCCTAAAATCACGCAAAGTGGTACACAGTATCTTCAAAGTCATGTCATCAACATGGATCTGTCCCAGGCCATTTCCCATATTCCCTCCTGATTGCCTACCATTGCCTCCTAAAGTTTGTGTATGCGACCTGGCGGTCGCTTATCTCCCGATTTAGGGAGTCCACACCTTAGTAAACCACACCTTTAAATCTCTGTGGATTTATTGTTTTCTTTTTATTTCTCTACTGAAAAATGTTATCAACCTCAACTTTTAATTGATTGACCGGCCAATTTTGCATTCAGTTCTCAAGCTGAGAAACAGCGCTACACAACGCACACATGACTCGCCACCAGTAAAATATTGCCCGATGTACATTATATAGTTATGTTGTATACTATGTACATAATGAAGTATCATGGCCTTCTGTTGCCAGTGGAGAATGCTCTATGATCAATGACCATATTAAAATGAAATGTGTTTATGTTCATTTGACGATGGTGCCAAGCTAGCAATAAAAATATAAAAATACATAATCCACATAAGCCCTCAATAATTCGTCGTACGACTAATATTGAAGATAGCCAAACTACAAGCTCACTCACACCCCCATTGTGAGCTTACAGATCAGCTGTTTTCAGTATTTTTGAAAAGGAAGTTTGTGAAAATACACAATGGTTTTTGTGTGACGCTGCAGTATATGATCAATTATAGGGCGTTAATTTACGTGGGAAAACAACACAAAAAGTTAGAATATGGAGATAAGCGGTTTCTAGCCTGACAGCAAGGAAATGCTTTGTTGTTTGTCCAACAGGTTCCGTCTGGTGCCGTTCCTCACAGAGCTGAGAGCGGTGATGGACTGGGTGTGGACGGACACCAGTCTGTCCCTGTCCAGCTGGATCTGTGTGGAGGACATCTACGCTCACATCTTTGTCCTCAAGTGCTGGAGGGAGTCAGAGAAGGTGGGTGGTTTTGTCTGTTGAAGGACATTGTTCTGCTTTCTCTCTCTCTCTCTCTCTCTCTCTCTCTCTCTCTCTCTCTCTCTCTCTCTCTCTCTCTCTCTCTCTCTCTCTCCCCCTCCCTCTGGGTTTATTTTCCTTGTTCCATTTACTCCCTATATACTTTATTTTGTAAAACCTGGCAACTGTACAGTTGCATGTACAAGGCTGTTATTGTTACTACATAAGAAAACGAGGTTTCTCACTGGAGTGCTAGACCCAAAATCCAGTGTACCTGTACATATGAAAAACACATCCCAATTGTCAAATCAATGGAGGACAAAGTACTCACATTTCCACTTATTTATTGGCACACACCGATGTTACCAGTGTTACCTTTGACCCAGGACTGGATTATTTCGAGGATAGCATTGTCCGGTCTGGGGTTAGCCTGTTTCTCAGGCAAGCATTGTCCCAGGTCTGGATTAGAATGAAGGAAGAATTGCACTCCAGGGTGGAGTTCAAGATTTTCCCAGATGGGAATTTTGCCTTACCGCAGAGCATAAAACTTAACCATGACCAAGGACATTTACCCTCTGTTAATGTAAATATGATGTGAAATGTGCGTTGTGTGTGTGTGTTAGGAGAGTACAGTACACGCTGTGACATCAACTGGTTTCGGCAAGCCTGCATAGAGTTACAGCAAGTAAACTCAGCTCAAATTCAAGGCTTGTATGTCTGGAGGGTAAAAATGCAGTTTGCAGTGAGTAGGGCAAAAAAAAAACACAAAATGAACAACATACACAGAAACATACAGCACAAGCCGAACAGAAAACAAATGCCATGTGCACCAAATTACCAAAGAGGCCATGAGGTGGGGAGCCTGAACGATAACATCAACCTTTTAAACTCCTCTTAAAACAGTAAAATCCATAGTGTGTAAATAAGAAGAATCAGAAGTACAAGTGTAAACGTCATTACACACGAGGACGTGAATATAACGAGGCAATAAGACGATAAACAGCTTCAAATCTGAATCTCTTACATTCAGATCAACTGAATCCACTGAGGAGGAAACTGACTGAGTTTGGATCATATCATCTCTGGTTCCATATTTCAACTTTTCATGTGTTTTGCTAATTAATGCCCTACCTCGTCATACGATAGTGTCACACAAAAGTGGTAAAATAGCCGATGTACAAGCTCTGTGAGCTAGTTTTGCTATTTTATTTGAGCAGTTTAATGGTTAAGTTTATCTCTGGGCTTTATACATACATACCGGTACATATTTAACCAAGTTAATAAAAAATTACTAAATTGGATCCATCCATTGGAACACTTTATTTTATATATATATTTATTTTAAAGTAACAGTTTTGGACAAACAAAGATCCTCCCGACAGGCAGCAATGATATGATAGTAGGGTTAATACTATGGAGTTAGTTGACCGTGTAGGGCAGCAGTCCATATCGTCTCTGTCAGATGGAAACCTCATATGTCCAAAACTGTTACTTCCCAGGATTCAAATAAAAAATTACAAAAGTAGCAGATCTACAAGCTCAAAGCGTGGCGCTTCGTGCCGCGATCTTGTCAATCTGCTATTTTTGATACATTTCTGTGACGCTATAGTATGATCAAGTAGGGAATTCACTAATTCTAAAAGTTAGAATATGGAGATGAGAGGTTTCTGCCCGACAGCAACGCTGCATCATAACATAAGTCTACCATACTCTCTCTCTCTCTCTCTCTCTCTCTCTCTCTCTCTCTCTCTCTCTCTCTCTCTCTCTCTCTCTCTCTCTCTCTCTCTCTCTCTCTCTCTCTCTCTCTCTCTTCCACAGAGGTACCCTCAGCCCCGAGGGCAGAAGAAGAAGAAGGTGGTGAAGTACGGGATGGGAGGTATGATCGTGATGCTTCTCATCTGCATCGTGTGGTTCCCACTGCTCTTCATGTCGCTGGTCAAGTCTGTGGCCGGAGTGGTCAACAAACCCCTGGATGTGTCTCTGAAGATCACCCTGGCCGGGTTCCAGGTACACACACTCTGTTGAGATGACTTATTTGTCATCATTACACACTTGATTAGATGTATTTACTATTATTACACTGTTTAGCTACTTAAACCCTTATATACCTTGATCACCCTGGGGGTCTATGCTTGGTCGACTCCTCTTTTCCCTCTACACCGAATCTAAGATCTATAAGCTTTTAGATGAGCTATTTTTGCTGAATGTTCAACTATTATGACATGCCCAGAATAGGGTTCAAGTGGTTTTTATAGTCGCACTTCACTGGACTGCTCACACTTAAACTGGGATGGATGGGAGGGGGGGGGTCATGTTACACACTTTGTAATCTCTGAAGACAGATTCAGAGCTCCGCGAATTCAAAGGAGAAAAAAGAAATGCTGATGGGTTCCCAGATTGCACACTTTGTGATGCTTGATGGAACTTGATTTGAAATGAAAGCCAGGTACAGTTAACAAAATGGAATGCATGAGAAGGGAGAGAGCTGTAACGTAAGCAAACATACCGCAATGACCTACTCTGAAGGAACTCAAAACATGCTTCAATCTCTGGGTGATGACAAAGGATAAATGCCTTTTTTTGGGAAGCGTTTCTGAGGCGAGGCATGATGTTTTGTCTCTAGGCTTTATAGGGTTGAGATGTTTTGGCGGTACAACAAATCTGATTATGCTGGATTTGAGTTTCGGTGCAATGACCAAATGAAATGTACAAACAATCCTTCAAAAAGAAGATTGTCTCTATGAATGCACTGTTTTCCTTTCTTCCAGCCTGTCTTCACCATGAGCGCACAGCAGAACCAGCTTCAGGATGTAACGCCGCCTGAATTTAAGAGGTTTTGTCATTCATACATTGATGACGTAAGTGCATTATAATAGTATTGTGTAAGCATTGTACATGACTAGAGGCAAGATGACATTTGTTTCTCATGTGTCTGGTATTTCTATCAAATCAACAAACCGTGGCCATGGGGAGGACATGCATCTGAACTACTGTACCTTTTAGCCAAGGGGGTTTCCAGGGGGTCCCCAGCTAAATGGCTGATAGTTAGACACCTGTACCTTCTTTTTATTTACCTTGGGAGGGAGCTACCAGGTTGTCACCAAAAACTCTACTAAAACATGAATGTTGCACAGTATGACTTTGACCGGTGAACACATTATTGCGCATTATTACTTTAACCATTATTTTATGCTTTAACTATTGAAAATAGCAGATATACAAGTTCGCAGATCTGCTATTTTTGAACATTTTTGATCCTATTCTATAAATGTCTTCTAAATCCTTCTAAGGTTTTTGAAAAACGCATGTTTCTATGTCAGTGGTTTTCATGTCAAGGACCCCTAGAATTATATGTATTTGACCGCTGACCCCCGTCTCAAAATATTATGTATCAGGGACCCCCCAGAAGCAAAAAAAATATATATTAATATATTTGCAAAAAGTTTCAAGATTTTTCAAAAATAGCAGATCTACGAGCTGTATATCTGCTATTTTTCAATAGCTAAAGTATAAAATAATAATGGCTTAATGCTTCACAATGCCTCTCTCTCTCTCTCTCTCTCTCTCTCTCCAGACGGCTCTGCAGTGGCTGGAGGGTTACACTCACGATGACCTGACCATCGCCGAGCTGGAGGGAAGCTCCAACTCACTGTGGACCATCAGCCCTCCCAGCAGGGAGAACCTCATGGTCATGCTGGAGTCTGAGGAGGACTTCCCCATCACCGTGGCCTGGTCCATTCAGAGGTACACACTGTTCATTTTGACAGCAAGTTTAGATTTCTTTTTTTTTTAAGTCAGTCTTTTGAATACAATTTCATTTAGTTTATGTCATATTTTAGTCATCTGAAATGTTTTAGTTTTAGTCTAGTTTTAGTCGACTAAAGGTCATACGATTTTAGTCGACCAAATCTACAGTTGATTATGTGGACAAAAATGTATTGATGCCTTGATGGTCGTAATGCCTGATTTTACACTTAATTGCATGCTGAAAATAGCAGATCTAGATAGTAGATCTGCTATTTACGGATTGCAACCAAACATAAAATGGCTTGTCTTAGTTATACTGGATCTCTTCTCCATTAGTTTTTATGTCGTTTTTATTTGTTGACGAAATTGTCAGTATATTTTGTCTTAGTTTAAGCCATCGTAGTTTTTATTTCGTTTTCGCCAGTGAAAAAAGGTAGTCGACAAACTTTTCTCGTCATAGTTGGCAAAATTAACACTGTTTCCAGTTCTGAACATTCAACACCTTCAAGTTCCAACAATGTTTGGGAAATGCTTCTCGTTGCTACACATTGTGAGCTATGGCTATTTCAGGTGAAATGTTTTAAAATGTGTTTCATCATGATCATCAACACTCTGTGTTCTTCTGACACACACTCTAACCCAATCAGGAACCTCACACTGGGTGCTAAAGCTGAAATGGCAACAGGGAAATGGGTGACCCGTCTGGACGACATCACAAAGAGCCAGCTCATTAAGCTGCTGAACGGCACCAGAGAGGAATCAGTGTGAGTTTCATGTTCAAAGTTTATGCCTCGGTTATCACTAGTTTAGTGGTATGCATGTTCTTCATTGTACTGCACAACCATCTAAGAGCTTTAAGAATCTGTTGTGTTCCGGGTATGACCTGCTTAGTTCTGGAAGAGCTCAGAACCCTCCAAGAACTGAGCTAGAAAGAGACAAGACAAACAGGCGGATGGATGGATGGATGGATGGATGGATGGTTGGTTAGAGATTGATGAAGTCTCGAACAAGTGGACGCCATGTGTTGTATTGTTTTATTCTGGAGTTACACCGCAGCAGAACTCGATTAAAAAGGAAATGTGATGGTCGTTGAGTTCTTTTTTCTTCTGCTCTGCTCCCCTGCAGGATCATAAAAGACATTTTTCCACGTTATCTTCGAGCTCCCAGTGACTCTGACGCCAAGCCTGTTGACCAGCTTTACGAAGGTGAAGTAGTTATTAAACGTAAATGGTATATTATTGTGCTTAACCACTTATGGCCTGTTTCAGAAATAGCAAAAATAGACGATCTACATGCTCACAAATGCTATTTTGGAAAGGCATCCTTGCAGCATATGGGAACATAAATGGCAGATAACAGAAAGATAACAGAGAGCAATAACAGAGAGTGACGAATAACAGAGAATGTATAAAAAACGTTTGAGAACCACTGGTATAGACCACACTGGCCCCATTGTTACTTTACCTGTTAACATAACAGCTACTTAGTTTTAACACTTGTTTTGTCAGTCACACACACTGGAATTACATTATGATGGGCAGTTTGTGACAAGGGGACGCTTCAGAACTTTCAACCACTAAGCTTTCTACTTGTCATACTCACATTATAAGCTGATGCCACTCTACTTCAGCTTCCCCGATAGGCCAACCCAACCCATCGGCTTTGTGGATTGGCCAAGCTTCGGTTGACATTTGTGCCTGCTTACCAATATAAGCAGTAGCACGTGCAGTAGAACCTCATTCTTTTACAGAGTATTGATGAGGGAATTCTCTCCGTGATGGTCCCGGTGTGTGAAATACTGCGCTGGACAGTGCATATAGAAGGAGGACCAAAGACATCCCTCCATGCTGCTGTGGCAGTTGGAGACAAGGTGTACTCCTTTGGAGGGTTCTGTAACTACATGTACGACACAAAACAGATGGACGTACATGTCTTCAACACAGTGTCTTTGCGCTGGGTGACGTTGAGCCCAGTGACAAGTGGAGAAGAACATCCCCTGGAGGTTCCCTCCATGTATGGCCACACAGCTGTGCTCATAGAAGATGTCATCTACGTTTGGGGGGGATTTGTTTCCCCCAAATGGGAGTACTGCAACGTGCTTTATGCCTTTGATGTAGACACCCACAGATGGTTCAGGCCCAGTGTTTCTGGGACCATTCCAGAGGCAAAGGAGAGCCACTCAGCCTGTGTCTTGGAGAAGGTCATGTATATGTTTGGTGGATACAACAACCTGTCTCGGTGGACTAATGACATCTACAAGTTGGACACCACCACAATGGTCTGGTCTTCAATTAATAGCACTGGCACTCCGGCACCTGCTTCATCATGCCACTCTGCCACCATCATCGGGACACAGATGTTTGTATTTGGGGGTGAAGGGGAACACGGGGAAGATTATATCAGTGTGTTTGATACAGACATCAACTGCTGGCTGACCACGCCTTCAGCAAAGCTCCTTCCAGAACGACGCTGGGGTCATTCAGCCTTTGCCTACAGTGGAGAGCTGTACATATTTGGTGGCCACAATTTTCCTCTGAAGCCCCGGGCCTTTAACGATCTATGGAAATTCAGTCCAGACACCTTCTCCTGGAAGAAGCTTGAGCCCAAGGGGAAAGGCCCATGTGGGATCACCGTAATGTGCTGTTGCATGGTTGGAGATCGTATAATCCTCTTTGGAGGCTACAGATACACAGCCGTTCAAGTGGAGGTCGAAGATGAAGATTACGTGTCTGACCTGTACATCTTAGACTTAAGTCCTAGTCTGAAGACACTATGCAAGCTAGCGGTTATTCAGTACGACCTTGAGCAGTCGGGACTCCCACATGACATCAGGTGGGAACTGGCAGCCATGACCAAAGCTGCAACAGCAACAGATGACAAAGTACAGGCTCCAGACAATGAAAAAGAAGAAAGAGAGGAAAATGATTTCCAAGGTTGAGACCTTTGTGTGTTTTCGTGCATGCGTGCTTGCACACGTTTCTTTTTACTGTAAAGCCCTTTGACACGACGGCAGAGGGCAATGTCTACATTTTACGCAATCGTACAACGGTGGCACCTGCCAAAAGATCTTAATTTTAGTTTTAGGAATTGACTGGTTTTAGTATATGTTTTTAGTTTCAGTTTTTTATGAGGAATACCTTGATACATAGAAGCTCAAACAGGTATGAAAGATTGCATGACATCAGGTATGATGATGGAAAACCTAAAACGACAATGATTTTACACACAATTCTGTTCAATTTAATTTTGTTTGAGTTCGTTTTAGTCCGTTTTGCATTATTTGTTTTATTTTTTGAGCGGTGGTAAACCGCTCCTAGCCACTTTTCCTCAGCGTTTTGCCATAGCAACGTGTTTTCCTCAGTGTTTTGCCATAGCAATATGTGTGTGTGCGTAGCCATAATACATCATATTACATCACCAATTATCTGTAGCCACTATCTGTCGCCACTTTTCCTCAGCTTTTTGCCATAGCAATGTGTTTTCCTCAGCGTTTTGCCATAGCAATATGTGTGTGTGTCTAGCCATATTACATCATATTACATCACCAATTATCTGTAGCCACTATCTGTAGACACTTTTCCTCAGCGTTTTGCCATAGCAATGTGTTTTCCTCAGCGTTTTGCCATAGCAATATGTGTGTGTGTGTGTGTAGCCATATTACATCACCAATTACATCCTAGACTTATATCCTAGTCTTTTTCCTCAGCGTTTTGCCATAGCAATGTGTTTTCCTCAGCGTTTTGCCATAGCACTGTGCGTGTGTGTAGCCTGTATTACATCACCAATTACCAATTGATTGAAGACGTTATGCAAGCACGACCACCGCTCACTTCACATTGGGTGTGATTTTTTTCTATTCGTTTTAAGAAAACCTCCGCTAGGGTTCCGCTAGGTTTCAAAAAAAGTCTCAGATAACCGCAAAAAATAACCCTGTCAACATACGCAACTCTTCCAGGCGAGGTGCTGATGAGCATCAACCTGAACCTGAAGAGAGCTCGCAACTCCTCTGATGACATCCAGGAGTGGTGGATCGTCAACCAGACGGAGCTGGGACGCATCCCCAAGAGGAGCAAGAAGAACCTCTATGACCCCGGCCTGGAGCTCTACGTGTTCAGTGACCAGGTCAGCCCGCCCAGCCTGGGCTTCCTGGCTGGATATGGGTGAGTTCATGACCCATTAAGACTAGGGATGGGTATCGGCTGCGATACTTTTAATGGTATCGATCGCATGACGTCGATACTATCAGGTATCGGTTCACGTAAAAATGAACGATACCTCGTTTCGATACTCTGAGTCTGGAACGCACCCCTGGCCGGTCGCATCTGTAACAGTTGGGCTACTGAGAGTTTAATGACTGCTTTAGTAGGCTACACTCGTTACTGTGGAAAATAGCAGACAATAGCATATAATGTTTATTATTATGATGATTATCCAACGTCTATACTCTCCGCTCCGCCACACTGTGTGATCATCATCATCACCTCTGCTCTACCGCAGCAGCCAGTGAGTCACCACTCTTTCCGTGTTGAAGTTAAACTTAAATAAAAAGTATCGAAAAGGGTATCGTATCGATTCCCAGGTATCGAAAAACGTATCGTATCGATTCAAAGGTGAACGATACCCATCCCTAATTAAGACCTGGAATTATTTCATACTTTTGCTTTTGAAAAATAGCAGATATACAAGCTCACAGCACGGCACATAGTGCCACGCTGCGAGCTTGTAGATCAGCAATTTTTTGAAACGTCATGCAAATATGTGAAAATCTTTGAATATATGTATTTTTAAAGCGAATTACGTAACTCAAAATTTGTAACTCAAATTTTGCTTTTGCTGGAATAACTTTTTAAGATGGGGATCGGTGGCCAAATACATATAAGTTTGAAATTCTAATGCGTTTTTCATAAACCTTAGAAGGATTTAGAAGACAGGTCAAAGAATCGGGTCAAAAATATTCAGACTTTCAAAGACTTTTCACCATTTTTCTAAAATAGCAGATCTACCAGCTCATAGCGCGGCACCGTGAGCTTGTATATCTGCTATTTTTTTTATAGTTAAAGCATAAACTAATGGTTAAAGTAAACTGCGTAATAATGCGTCATAACTTAAGACCTGAGGCCTATTCTTCTAAATCAGCAGTTCTCACACTTTTTTTGTAATTCAAAATGATTATCTGCTACTTTTTGAATAGCACTGAGGATTTACATTGTTGATTGGGGTCCCACAGATAACAATCGTATCAAGTTTATTATAGACTATATAGACTCTAATGGATAGACTATGGACGTTTTTGAGAAATGTATAACCTATTGTCAAGTAGGACCACTGCTGGTTAACAAGAGGTATAGCATGAAGGTCATAAACCTACCGTAATTGCTGGACTATAAGCCGCACCTGACTATAAGCCGCAGGTGTCCTTCCTGCTTCCCGCTAGAGCGCCCCTGGTGGCCGTTAGCTGTAGAAATCTATATATAAATCCTTGTTAAAGACCATTGTAAAACGAACTAACTGGCCGATAGCTGTAAAAAATCGTTATATAAGCTGCGTCGCTGTATAAGCCGCAGGGTTTAAAACATGGGAAAAAAGCCGCGGCTTATAGTCCGGCAATTACGGGTATCCTCTGTTCAAATGGGGTTCCGTTTTACCTATAATGTAACTCAACTGCAGGGTGCCCCCAGGTACAAATCCCAGATTGCAACTTTAAAAAGGTTGAGAATCACTGAGCTAGTACCTCTGGCTTCCTAATGGCTGGGTGGGCCAAGTCACAACGTGTAGTAATAGTTGGACATCATTTGATAGAATCTGGCCAAATGTTTCAATTACGGCATCTTCCCGCTCTTTCCTCTCCAGTCCAGTGGTTCCTAAACTTTTCAGGTCGAGACCCAAAAGAGAGATCAGATGTTTGCCCGGGATTTGTTATGTTTTATTTTTAATTATTTAAAAGAAATGTTATTTTTAAAAAAACATCTTTTGATTTGTTTTTTTGAAATGTTGGAAAAGAAAATGTGATTTTTACTTGAGTCGTGACAAATTTGTCCGTGACCCACAACTGGGTCCCGACCCACTGTTTGGGAGCCAGTGGTTCTTGAAAAGCCTGTTTGAATGTCAAAACACCGCATTAACTCGACATCCCTCCGTTCCCGTGTCTATAGGATCATGGGTCTGTACGCCTCGGTGGTGCTGGTCATCGGCAAGTTTGTGCGCGAGTTCTTCAGCGGCATCTCCCACACCATCATGTTCGAGGAGCTGCCCAACGTGGACCGCATCCTCAAGCTGTGCACCGACATCTTCCTGGTCCGGGAGACGGGCGAGCTGGACCTGGAGGAGGACATGTACGCCAAGCTCATCTTCCTGTACCGCTCGCCAGAGACCATGATCAAGTGGACCCGGGAGAAGACGCAGTGAACCCTGCACCGTCGGGGGCACCCCGATGCTTTTTGTGTGAAGCAGCCGGTTCAGAACTGAGTCAGGGGCTTTCGGGTTAATCGGCTAATAGCGCCTCGTTCGGTGACGGATGGATCTACGTCGCTGCTCGTGGAGCTCTGCTGGTATCAGCGGTGGACGCTGCTGACGTCCACCGACGCTGAGAAGCGGACCGTACGGCTAAAGGGACTAAACGTTTGTCCCCGTTGATTTGCTTTGTAGCTATCTATGCAGACAGCAGTTGTGGTACAGTGTTAATTAAGGGCTTCCCACCGACATGCATATGTGCATAATAATGAGTAACGCACAGACTTGTATTTGGAACATTTTGTCCTTCGTGGAACTCTTGGATTGTGGGGTTGTGCAATATAGAGTAGAGGTCGCGTCCTCCAAATCCGGCTGCTTTTGAAAACTGTGGACTTCAGGCCCAGACAGGAAGCCCATACATAACCCACGGACATTTTCTTTTTAAAGTCAGAGGCTACACTATGTGGAGGGAGCCACAACATAAAACACATCACTAGACAATCTTTACTTGCCTTATTTTGTTTCTATGAAAAGAAAATGGTTAAAGACTACATATCTCTCTCAGGAAGAGCTGTTTTCACCATGAAGAGGTTAGATAGACAGTAGACACCCACTGTGTGTGTATGTCCACATTTGACACATTGTACTCTAATCTGATGGGCCTTGAAGGATCTATGATTCTATGAATATGAAATGGTAAAAAGCTGAGAACTATTTAAATGGCATGAAAATGTAAAGCGTGGATGTTGTTTGAGAACGCACGTTGAAAGTCAGGGTCTATATTCCCGTTATGTTTACTGGCGGCACACGGCGAGTGGCAAGCAGCTCAAGGTTCTATTTTAAGACGGTTGGAGAAAACACTTTGGAGAATTTTACAGACAGCGAATGGGATTAATTGATAATCATATTCTGCATCATCTCCAGTCTGGCCAGACACTAGCCCAGGGGAGGGCTATTTTTGAATCAGGGTGCATTAACCGGTACACCACTCATCAATCGGGAGCCTCTCACAGTTTTTAGAATTCAGACGTGAACATTGTGAGAGACCCTTGGCTATTCATTCAGTCAGGGGAGACTGAAATAAAAACACATAAATAAAAGAACTCCCATTCATTCATACAAGGGTCCTCCCTATGGAAAACCCCCTTTGGTCCAAACTATGCATTAGAAGACATTGTAGCATGAAAGAAAAACTTCATTATTGTCATGAATAATTTTCATTACATGTACATAACGATTTTATGGGAGGGGGAGGGGTCTTGGAATGAAATGTGAAACTGTACCAGTATATGAAAACGGGGTATGGGATAGAGGTCCATGTGATCTGAAAATAAAACTTCTGTAATGGGTGTCGAGTTTCACATTTAGTCACTGTTTCCTCGTTCCACTGTTTCCTTTTATGTTTTTTTTTATTCAGGTAGACCAACCGTCAACCGAGTCTGACGTCGCTGATAACAAACACAAAGACAACCCAGAATCACATGGAAATCTAATCAGGTGGATCTCAGACTTCATGGGGCCAGCCTGTGACATCATCACCTATGACATGTCTATGACAGTGGTTCTCAACCTGTCCTGTGGGTCGGACTCGGGGGGGTCCCCACATTTACAAAGACCATTACTGCATCAAAAGTAATCAACAAACTATACTATACAAACGATCAAAACAAATATAATTGGCCAAATTGACAAATAATTTAAGATTGTAACAAATAGCCGATCTACAAGCTCACAGTAGATCAGTTATTTTCACAATAGTTACAGCATCTGTGAAATCGAGTCAAACTAAATGTAATGCCTCAACTCCTACATTTAAGTGCTTATCAGGGTGGGGGGTCCCCCAGTTCAAATATGATTATTTTGTGGAGTCACGGCCTGAAAAGGTTGAGAACCACTGATCACAACATGACTCCAAATTTGGGCAAGGTTTAAGACCCATCAGAGCCCCATCATCAAATGAAAGCTAAAATGATAAAACATACAGTATCATGTGTAAAATGTGAAAAGGTACTTCTATGGACGACTTACTGTGTGCATAAGACATATGGCACTGACTGGTCTAGTCCAGTGATTTATGAGATTAGCTCCGGCCACACAAGAGACAGACAGACAGACCCTTTTCTAGACAGCTCACCTCTGAGGAGCCAAGCCGTAAAAGTTCACGGTAATGTCAAGATTCACTTACTGTTGCTTAAGACCTAACCCTAACATAAAGGTATACCTTTTCGTACAAATCATCTATTTTGTATAAATTCACTGTGAATGAACGACCAGATGAAATGGTTTATTGATATTTATTTTCACCAATGGCAACATTTATGTACAAGTCCAGTCTTTGAGCTCACTAACGCACAGAAACGTCACAGTTATTGGGGGGTAAAACATCCAGGAAGGCTTCAGCACCGGCGTGTGCTTTATGACCATGGTAAGGACATTGTTTAACAGGGAGAGATCATTAGAAGACAGAGCAATGGCCTCATCAAAAATAAATAAGGTCTTAAGAAGCCTAGAAGCTATTTTATGTCCTTCAAGGAACATTCTGGAACCAACAACTCTCTCCAGTTTCACTCAGTCCTCACAAGGACATGTTTGTCGATTCAGTAAATGTTCAATAACTGGACATTAGTCTTCTAAAGGATCGCACCGGAAAGATGCACAACAGCAAGAAATATTGTAAACTTCCCTTTAATACCATTCCCTTTATGTGGTCTAATGTATCATTATTTGAGTATTTGACTGACACACAACACAAGTGATCTCCCAGTATAAACAAGTTGCTGGCACACTTAGTATAAGTTCTACTATATACACACATGGAAAGACTAGACAGTAGACACCCTAAGGAAGGAATGTTTACGGGAATAGTCACCAAATTAAAATAAATCAAGGGCATCTGAAACAATCAAATCATAATTGCATGTTCCCTCATTTGAGGTCATTGTCACTATTATGAGTCTGACTGTGGAAGAGAGATTATTGAAACCCAGTCATTACTAAAGCCTGAATTATATGGTGGATGTATGTACTGTATGTACAGTATGTAGCTGCACACCAATGTCACGCAATCATGCATAACCCAGGCTTTAGTACAACACACAAGTGTACAACCTCCTACAAGTTCTCTCATCATGTATTGTAGAGTATAGTATAATATCTCAAGACTGAGCGTAATAAGTGCCGAACACTAGAGTGCTGTAGTGTCTGTATTAGCAGTTTATTAATCAGCGCTATTCGTGAGCTTCGTAGATTTCATATCAACTCAAGATGTATTCACATTCACTTTCTTCCATTCCATACACACATGCATAAACGAAGACAAGAACTGATTTTGCATATTGCATTCGTGACTTTTCTTAACTAGCGAGAACCGTAATACTGAATAAATAATTTCTGTACAAATACACACCTATACATCGATTAATTCAGATAAAGATATATTTATTTTTTTCCTTTGCCCAATTTTTGAGATACGGCCAGCAAATCTTGGGAATGTCATCCATAAACCATAAACAACAGAATTTACAAACGCACAGTTTTCACAATGGACATGAAATAAAAGAACATGAACATACACTATATTCTTGATAGATTTCTCAACTTCTCCATAGCACAGTGGATTCCACTCAAAAACTGTACACAAATGAAAAAGGCTGTAGCTAGTTAGATTCCGTGCAGATAGTATAGTCAACTCTTGCTTTGTAATACCTAGATAATTTGGGAATTGGTTTGATGATGTTTTGGTACAGTAAGGATCACATAACAGGCCACTCAGTATGTTTTAGTACCTGATATGGACTTACTGATGATACACAGAGTTACAGCTCCTCTTGTGGCTGACATGTTTTTAACACAACCCTCCTTCATAGTCATCCTCTTCCTCAGCAGGGGCCCCGCTGGCGCCCCCTTCTGGAGCCTTCTTCTTCTTGACACCTCCTCCAGGTACTCTCAGGGAGATGGCCAGCTTAGCGTACTGTTGAGAAAAGGAAGATATTCATTCACACAGTAATACTAACTGTACTTAATATAGTAGACACAACAAGCCGTTGATTGAATTTCTATTGTGATTGCTTTTATTTTAGTTTTCATTCTTCGGTTTTGTGTAAAGTAACTTGAACTCTAGTGTATCCATTCAAGAGATTTGGAGGGAGGAAATTAGGACACTACCCCTAACTTTAAACTAAGTATAATAGGTTTTCAGTGGTTAAGCGCTATATAAATAATATTTATTTCCATAAAGAGGAGATATACTGTATAGTCTCTGTCGGTTGGAAACCGCCTATGTCCGGTTACTATTCAGGATTAAAATTCGCGACACGTTTCCAGCTTGTGGATCTGCTACTTTTGATGCTTTCGTGTGACGCCATTGTTTGATCAAGTGGGGCGTTGATTTACGAGAAGAAAAGCTATTGAAAGCTATTGAAAAATAGCAGATATACAAGCTCACAGCGCGGCACCGAGTGCCGCGCTGCGAGCTTGTAGATCTGCTATTTTTGGAAAATTATGAAAATTGGTGCAAATCTTTGAATATATATTTTTCAAAGCGAACTTCTGACACCCAAATCTCTGCTTCTGGGGGGTCCCTGGAACAACACATTTTGAGATGGTGGTCCGCAGCCAAATACATGTAATTTTGGGGGTCCTTGACAAGGAAAAGGTTTGAGAACCACCGATTTAGAAGAAGAATTTAAAAGACATTTATGGAATCGGGTCAAAATATTCAAAGACTTGCACAAAGTTTCTGAATTTTTCAAAAATAGCACATGTACAAGCTGGCAGTGCGGCACTCGGTGCCGCCCTGTGAGCTTGTATATCTGCTATTTTTCAATAGTTAAAGCATACAATAATGGTTAAAGTGGTTTGAATCTAAAGCGACAAAGACGTGTTCCCGGCCAATTAGTTAATGACAAAAAGAACAACAATAACCACGGGCATCCATTGCTACTCACATCATTGTCCATGTACTTGAGCAGAGGGGAGTTGCATATGCGGTGCACCTTGTCCTCGTCCTGCTCATCGTACCCCGCCAGCAGCGTCTCCATGGCAACCACGTCCTCGCTCGTACTGTAGCCTGGGAGACTGGACAGGAAATGGAAGCAGGACTTCCTGTCAGCATGCTTAGTGTTCAGGTTTAAGCTTCAGATTAAACCGTAAACATACTCAACCAAAAAAGACTAGGCTACCCCGCTTGACACAATGAATGAATGAATGGGATCTTACGAAGTGTGTAACGATACATTTTAACAACGATACGATACGCATCACGATACATGGTTAACGATATGGTACACGGACGATATTGGTTCATTCATGGCGATACGATACGATACGATTCGATTCAATGATTTAAAATCCATATAGTAACTATTTAGCAAAGAAATGAAATCTGTGTAAAACGTGTAAAAAAATCTATTATTATGGAAGTAAACGCTGTGATTAACTAGCAAATACATGGACATTATATTTCAAAACATATGGACAAACCCACCTTGACATGAACACAGAAATTACACACATTTATCCTTAGACCAAGAGTAGCTTTATGGAATGGAAAGGTAATTAGACCCCTCTTTTTCATTTTCCCTCTTAAAATTGCCAAATACAAGGCACAAAATTATTTGCATTGCAAAACGATTCGATACCGATTACTGCATTTTAAAACTATACCGAATCCGATACGGTACGATATTTTGCTTTTGCCAACGATATAGCAGATCATTGCAAATTAAAATATATTTTTCGATTCAGTTACTATATCGTTACACCCCTAGATCTTACTAGTTTGATTCCATTTTAGCGCTCCCGGGATTCGAACCCAGGTGTCCCCGCACGAGAAGGTGCGCTAAAGCCAAACTTCTTCCACTTCCACAAGCCTAGCAGTGTTCATTTCATCGACTAAAACTATGATGACAGTTACCTTATTTCACTGACGAAAACTAAATCGGTGTTGAGCTCTGAAAATAGCAGATCTACAAGCTCAAAGTCGCTCAAAGTCGCCTAAAACTAGCTCAAAATGTGCTGTCAAAATGATCACAGGTGGCATCTCTCTTGTTTTCTTTTGAGGATGGACAGCTTGTGGATTGGCCACTTATGGGTGCACGACACTGGTGTGTTGACGCACGTGAAAGCCGCGTGGTAACACCAACTCGCGCCGCATCCATTTCCCCCGGTGGGGAGAACATTTTCATCGCACGGCAGCGCTGGAAAAATATAACAGTCTGACGCCGCTGGTGTGGGTTAGTTCATTGAAAATAATGGGGGCGTATGTTTTGACGCGCCGCGTCCCGTGTGCGTTTCCCTTGTAATTGAGGTTTTGAGTTATATAGGACATGAATCAGTCACCATACCACCCTCAGTGCTGCCCAGTGCCCACATACACAGCAATGTGAAACATCATGAGAGGACTCGTACCTGTAACCTTCCCTTACACATTTATCTGCAGCCACAAAGTCCGCTCTGTGAAGGTGAATCAGCACCTGGGCAGTTGTTTTCTAAAGGATCAAAGCACAGATCAACAATACCCTAGATTAATAATAGGTGTAAAACTAAAGTAAGTATTTTCAAGGGCACTTTCACTTCATCAAACGATGTCAAAAGTTAAAGACAGAAAGTAGAATGCCACAGCTTGTGAAGTTACCCGGAGGACATCCCACAATGGTGACAGAGAGTTTGAACCAATATCTGTGAAACTGAGTCTTACCCATTTAGAACGGGTACACATTTTGTGTATCATTATTTTATGCTTTAACTATTGAAAAATAGCAGATATACAAGCTCGCAGCGCGGCACCGAGTGCCGCGCTGCGAGCTTGTAGATCTGCTATTTTTGAAAAATCGTGAAAATTAGAATTTCGACCCGATTCTATAAGTGTCTTTTGAATCCTTCAAAGATTTTTTTGAAAAACCCATGTTTCTGTGTCGGCAATCTGGCTTAGCCATCGTCAAAGGAAAGCTCCTTTTCACTTATAACTGGAGCTCAGTTAGTCTGTTCTTGAGAGACTACTATGTCAGTGGTTCTCAAACCTTTTCATGTGAAGGACTCCCAAAATGATATCTATTTGGCCACGGACCCCCCATCTCAAAATATTTAGTTCCAGGGACCGCCCAGAAGCAAAATTTGAGTTACAAACGTTCGCTTTGAAAATACATAATATTCAAAGATTTGCACACATATTCACGACTTTTTCAAAAAATAGCAGATCTACAAGCTTGCAGCGCGGCACTCGGTGCCGCGCTGTGAGCTTGTATATCTGCTATTTTTCACTGGTTAAAGCATTCAATCATTTCTAGCCCTAAATGGGTTAAAGTTGTCATGGCTTATATAAACTAATAAATTATTACTGTTTATGTAAGTCATTACAGCATATGCAAGAGTAAGACACAACATTAAAGTGATCTTACCTTGAAACACATAGGATAGTTTTCTATCTCTTTGTACATGTTCTTCTCTTTCTGAATAGCAACTGCTGCATCATCAAGCCTATTTGGAAAAGATGGGGCTGGCATGAGAACTGTGCACAAAACCACAAACACTAAAGGAATCCTTGACCAAAGATCAGACCCAATCATTTCTAACAATAAAAATGTTTTTCTTAGATTGATGTCCCAGACATAAAAATCTAACTGAGAGTAGGGCTGTCACGATTACAATTTTAGGTTAACGGTTAACTGTCCCTCAAATAATTGCGACTAACGATTGAATTGTGTGTTTGGTATTGAACATTGGAACATGTGAATACATTTTGTATTTCTCTTTGCCTTTTAGGCTTCATAATAAAAAACATTGCAGAGCAGATATGACGAATAACTTAAATATAGAAAGAAATGAATTACATTTAATAATTTGATACATGTATAGCAGAAATAGCTGATCGACAAGCTTATAAAGTAAGCATGTAGATCTGCTATTTCTGCTTTTTTTAATGTGTGAAGAAGATGTTTCAACATGGAATCGATTATGCAAAAATATTGTGATTATCTCAAATAATTGTGATTAGAAGATTATAGAATAATTGTGACAGGCGTACAGTAACTGAGGATCCTTGAAATTACAAGGGTTGAGAATCATGCAGTAGATAATCCACAGAAAATAACAAACTGCCATGCAGCTACCGTAACAGGAACTGAGAAACCTATGCAAAATCATTTTGTTTTGTTTGTTTCCTTGGCTGGAGTCACTTTCCCACGATCCAGTTTTTGTTTACCTTTTTAACCTGACCAGAAGTCTGGAAGCTTTGCCCAGCAGTTCAGCAGACTGCCGCAGGCGATCTTCATTCTGCAGAAGAAAACAAAACAAACAAACATGAGTGTGTTAGATATAAACTTTATCACCACCACAGACAGTTCAATCTTTGTTTTCAGCTCGATCTTACCTCAAACACACCAGCTGCTTTCTGATACAGATCCACAGCTTTGTCCAAGTTGATGGGTTCTATGAGTCTACACAAAGACAGATTTTATATTACTAAATGATAGATAGATAGATAGATAGATAGGTCAATAAATAAGACACAAACTTCTAGTAAACACTGGGATAGATAGATAGATAGATAGATAGATAGATAGATAGATAGATAGATAGATAGATAGATAGATAGGTCAATAAATAAGACACAAACTTCTAGTAAACACTGGGACAATCCTGCACAATCTGAACAGCCATGAACAATACCTACTTTCCAGCCCTATCGAGAGCCATTGCTGCAGTGTCCGGTGTACCATTCTCCATGTACATCATACAGGCTTTCTCAATGAGCTGAATGGCTTCAGGCATCTTCTTTTGTTCCTGTAACAAAACAAATGTAACAGGAGGTCGTTTTTGGTCATAATACCACAGCATTCCAAGTGAATGAAACTTAAAATTGTAGGACAATTACCGTACCTTCAACATCATACCAGCTTGTTCAATTGCCCTGAAAAAGAAGACACTTGTTTAACTGAATACAAAACACCACAAAATCTAAACAAAACACACTATGATCTCTGATGTGTATATCATTAAAAAATAAACTTACTTTGCTGCATGAAAGAGGCTGTGGATAAAGTTAAGGAAACTAACAACAAGGTGACAGAAATGTTATATAAACACATTAAACAGTGAAGATCTAAAGCTGTACAAAGGATACGCCTTATTATCTGTGTGATTTTCTGCTTCTTTCAGGTAGGCTTCCTTCGCCTGGTCATACTGTTTGGCATTCTTGAAACACACAGCTGGGAACAGTAAAGACAAATTCAAGACAAGAGAAAAAAAAGGAATATAGTAATAAGAGTGGAGGTGCAGTGATATTGCCTCAGTCTCTGAGGTAACACCACTGTAGCCCACTCTCTGTGAGGTAATAGCACTGTAGCCCACTCTAAGTGAGGTAATAACTCATACATAAATACACAATCCACTCCCATATATTTATATCCGAGGCCAATGACAGCCCAGAGTGTGCATATTAAGTATCAGTGTTAATATATCGCTGCATCTCACTCTCTGTGGTCCATTTGTGAGGAACACTGGCCAATGTTTAAAGCTGCTGTTGTTGTTCATGACACAAAGCCTTTTAATCAAGACTAAATCATAATAATACAACTAAAACTCCTACACTGCTGTAGATGTTTATGGACACACGTTTATCCATGTCAATGGTGCGTAGCTTACCTGCTTTGCCATACTCCGATGCAGCGCTGTCATAATCTGGCTTCCACTTTGTGAGACTGGTTTTCAGGCTACAAAATCAATAAAGATAAACAGTGAATAAATATGAACAAATTAATACACAATCCATTTCCATATAGGCAGCATTTACAACTGAGGCCATTAACTGTCTATTAAAGAGTAATACACACGTACATCACAAGAAAGGCTGGCTTGTACAGGAGAGACCTCGCATATCATCATCATTCAAAACAGCACTTCTATGGCGTAGCCTATGTATATGTATGGCTAACAGCTCCAGTTGTAGCTAGTAGTAGAACATCTACATTATAGGCCTGTACGTATCGTACACACAGCATGGATTCTGACTGTCTGTCAGTCATATTATTTCTGACAGATGACCGTCTTGTGATCCAAGGCTAGGTCCGCTAGCCTAGGATAGGATCCTAATAGTTCTAGCTATGAGAACATACTATCATGGCCTGCATGTACATAGATATGGATCCTAACAGTTCTATGGCTATAGAACATATTATGGCCTGGCCTGTATGTACATATGGATCCTATTCATCCTAACACTTCTGTAGCCAGTAGAACATCTTGTATTTTCCAGTGGATCGTTTCTCATCATTCATACCATTTCTCAGCTGCAGCGATGTGCTCGTGCGCTTCGTTGATCTTCTGTGCAGCCATGCTGTGTCCTTGTGATGTGGATGATGTATTTTAGAGGTTAATGATATCCTCCGTTAAGATGCTGTTGGTTTGTTATCGTCGATGTTTTGGATTAGAGGAGATCACAGGTCCTTCCTTCCTCCTGCTCGGCCCGCACGTCATCGATCCAAGGAGGCGGCGCTACGGGTGCCGCACAGCACAGCACAGGAGGACGCAATGCGCACCTGGCTGCTGCAACACCCAAATGAAATACAAGTTATCGTATATCAATTTAAAAATATTAAAACAAAAAAGTTTTTCATTACATTTGTTAATTTAAAGTTTAAAAAAAATATTATAAATATTATGTAAATTATTAATATTAATAAGAAGAATGTAACATAAGAATAAAGTAAATAATAATTATTATGATTATTATCATCATCATTAATCAATAATTGTGTAATAGGCCTATTGGTCAAACTTATTTATGTATAAAGCGTTGATTGAGTGATTGATTGATTGATTGATTGATTGATTGATTGATTGATTGATTGAAGACTTTATTAGAAGTTTGCATAGGAATGGGTACATACTACATACACAGTACAGTTCACTGGTACAAGGTCAACTAAAAGGAGATCCGTTCCTAGTAAGCTTTTCACAGGATTACACAGGAAACCTTTATGTATCTCATATAGCTGATTGATTGATTGGTTGGTTGGTTGATTGATTGATTGATTTAAGTATTTATTAGAAGTTTGTATAAGAAAAGGTACAGTCTCATATGATTATAATGTTATAGTATAGCCTATTTAGTTATTCCCTTGTTTACGCATTGATTGATTGATTGAATAATTTATTAGAAGTTTGCAATAGAAAAAAGTACAGTTTCATGACAGTACAAATCACTGGTACAAGGTCAACTAAAAGGAGATCCTAGAAAGCCGAGGCTTATTTCCACAGGAACCACACTTTAAGTATCTCATATAACATTGAAAGACAGACGGATAGAACATAGTACTTTATCTAGGATAATATCAGTTTCAAAAGCATAACATCAAATACAAAGGCAGAAAAAAGAATAATAAAAAAAAAAAGGGGGGGGGGGGCATGGGGGCTTAGTCACGGGTAGCAGCTGTCTGAAGGTGACTTTTCATACCAATTTTGAAGGAGGCTAGGGATTTGCTCTCCTTTAGGGCTTGAGGAAGGGCGTTCCACATGTTGATGGTGTAGCAGGAGAACGAGTTAGAGCCTTGTTTAGTGTTAAATCTACGTTGATGATGATTAGTGGAGCTGCCTCTGGTGTTGTGGTCGTGAACATCCTTGACCTTTAAGAAGTAGTTTGACAGGTACATGGGAATCTTGGAGGTGTAGTGTATCTTGTACACCAGGCCCATTGCAAGATGCTGTACTCTGTCAGCTACTTTGAGCCATCCCACGCTTTCGTGGTGATGATCGGTAAGGTGGGTCAGAGGAGGGAGACCAAGCACAACCCTAATTAGTTTGTTTTGGGCTGTTTGAAGCTTTAACTTTAAGGCGGCTGGGGCGTCGCGATACCAGACAAGGACTCCGTAATCAACGAGGGGCCCAATAAGAGCTCCTCCTAGTGTCTTTCGGGATTTAGTATTGATCAGCGGGGCAACCCTTTGCAAGAAGCGAATTCGTTGGTTGACTTTATTGATAACCTTGGTGGTCATTTTTTCACTGGATAGGTTAGCCTCCAGGATGCAACCCAGGTAGCAGATGTAGTTTTTTCTTTCTATCACAGTGTCACCTACTTTAATTGTGAAGTTCTCAACTAGGCTAAGTTTCTGACTAGATCCAAAGAGGATACATTCAGTTTTGCCTAGGTGAATTGAGAGTCTGTTGTCATTGAGCCAGGTGCAGATCTTGTTAAGTTCACAGTTAAGGGCCTTTTCAACCTGCAATAAGTCTCTGCCGGAGACTAGGAGAGCCGAGTCATCCGAGAACAGAAACAGATTGCAGTCACAAGCAGATGACATGTCGTTTACGTATATTAAGAACAACAGTGGTCCTAGTATACTCCCTTGAGGTACTCCACAGTTTACTGGGAGGGGGGGGACAGGGTTCCGTTGACTTCCACCATCTGTTCCCTCCCCACCAAGTAAGAGTGTATCCATCTCACTGCTGTGCTATCAAGACCAATAGCTTTGAGTTTTTCGATCAGAATAGAATGATCGACGGTGTCAAATGCCTTCTGGAGGTCCAGCATGACCATGCCGCAATATTTGCCATCGTTAATTTCACGTTTGATGTAATCATTCAAATAGATGAGGCATGTATCTGTGGAATGGGACTCTCTGAAGCCAGACTGGAACTCGTAGATCAGTTTATTCTCTTCAAGATATTTAGCCACCTGTTCATAGACAATTTTTTCCATTACCTTAGAGATGGAACTAAGGATTGAGATTGGCCTGTAGTTGCCAGGGTCAAGTCAATCTGGGAACCCATCGTCAAAGAAGAAAGGGCGACACCTATCGGTCGGCCTCTCTTCCTTTGAGGCTGTTCTTGAGAGACTAGGGTCAAGTTTACTGCCTTTTTTGTGCAGGGGGGTTACCTTAGCTAATTTGAAGTCCTGGGGGACATAACCCTGCTTGATAGATAGATTAATAATATGGGTAATGATTGGGGCAATGGTGGCAGCTGAGTCTATGAGAAATTTGGGGGCGATTTTATCATGGCCAGCGGCCTTGAATTGAGGTAGGGTGCGAAGTTTTTTAAACACTTCATCAGTTGTCACGTCAGCAATACCCGATGAAATAAGCCGCTTTGTAATGTGCATAATAAAATAGTTATAAATTATTACAGCCATACACTACTCTTGGAGAAATCGGGAATGCGACGGAAGCGGAAGTAGGGGATGGAGTGTTCCACGGTGACGTCACTGTGACTGGTGCCTGGGCTGGGATCTAATGGCAGAACAACAACTCCGGAGCGACAACAAAAACTTTGACAAAAAACTTCAACAACAATAACAACAACGAACCGCCGGGACAACAAACACGCCTTCAAAACATCCCATGCTAGTCTAGCGACAACGACACTTTGACTTTTTAGCAGTTCGCCTTGCTCACACAAATGTGGAATTAAATTAACTTGAATGGATCCCAGATATGACATACCGCGGAGGGCCGGAGTCGGAGGAGGCAGCGGGGGCTCCGCCAACTCGTCCCCCGCCCTGGGCGCTGCCTCACGCCGCAGGAAGATTCCTCCCAGACCCGCCGACTACAAGCTGCAGATCATCATCATTGGCAGCCGCGGTGTGGGGAAGACCAGCCTCATGGAGAGGTTCACGGACGACACCTTCTGTGAAGCGTGCAAGTCAACCGTAGGCAAGTAAAGCAAGCAAGCAGGTTATGTCTTTTTTAATGTTGTTTATTTGTCAGGTATTTGTTAACCACTTTATAAAGCCTCTTGTCTGACTTATTCCTGACTATATCTACTGCATAGTACTGTGTTCTATCCGTCTGTCTTTCGATGTTATATGAGATACTTCAATGGTTTCCTATGGAAATAAGCTTAGTCTTTTCTAGGATCTCCTTTTAGTAGACCTTGTACCAGTGAACTGTACCGTCATGAAACTGTACCTTTTCCTATGCAAACTTCTAATAAAGTCTTCAATCAATCTAGTCTTGGTAAAAAACGGGGACCTGCTGTCACCTGTGCTCTTTTCCCCTTTTCACCTAAATCTCTTAGCCAAAAATAGCTGTTGATCTGCTATTTTTGGTGGAAGTTCCCCCCAGAACAGGAATGCTAGGGTTCAAGTTATTAATGTGCATGTGTAAGAGTGTAAAGGGGAGCATTTGTCACATTTGTATCCTCTCAATAGTTATTCTTTACATTATTTATTTTATTTTTTCATATTCATCCACAGAGATCAAGTTACTTGTGATGTGGTGGTGGTGCTGCTGCTCTTGTGTGCTTTGTTGTTGTTGTTTACAAGTTTCTAGTTAGTTATTTGATTCCCATAGATAGGGATCTAAGGTCTTTATGACTGTGACCAGGATCTGAACTTCTAAGCCATAATTAATTATGCCTAAAAAAGTAATAATGTATAGAAATACTTTTAGATTGGGGGATACAGTAACACATTCATTTGGGGGTCCTTGACATGAAAATGTTTGAGAACCACATTAGGAAACAAGCCCCCCAAAAATGCAACTACCAATATTTACTAGCGGCTTTACAGAATAACAAGTCCCAAGATCCTTCTAGTAAAAGCGGACATGGCATTGGCAACACGGGACGTGACCTGCTGCTTGTGTAGCAGGTATAGAGTACATCAACACCTCCATGCCAAGCTCAGCAGCTTGCTTATACTTATAGCCCCCATTCCAAAAATAGTCACACATCCCTGACACAAACACAGGCGGCAGCTGATATGGCAGACCTCCATTTTATGCCCTGTCATTTGTGTGACACGGGTCTCAGGTTATTTGAGCTGACTTTTAGAGCTTAGTAGTCTGTGTGTTGTTACCGTGTTTGTGACTTTTGATGACACACACAAGCAAAGCCACAGAGGGCATTCGTTTCGATCACATTTCCATTCCCCTCTGCTTGTTTTCCCCCTGCAGGAGTTGACTTCAAAATCAAGACGGTTGAGCTGAGAGGGAAGAAGATCAGACTGCAGATATGGTGAGGGATCTTCACAAAAGACATCGGTCCCTGGCATGAAACATTGTCAGATGGGGGGTCCGAGCGGCCGAATACATATCATCCTTGACACAAAAATTTGAGAACTACTGATTTAGAAGGCATTTGAAGAATCCACCTCAGGTCTTAATGGGTTAAAGGAAGCGCAATGACACTTACAGTAGGTAGAGGTTTGTGTTGTTTTCTCTTGTCATGATGTAAGTCAGTGGTTCCCAAACCTTTTAGCTCGAGACCCAAAAAAGAAATGAGACGTTTGCACGGAACCCAAACTAGTGAAAACAGCAGATCCACTAGCTCGCGTTGTTTATTTCTTTTATTTATAAATGAAATTACTTAGTAAAATCATTGCAATTCTTTTTCATGAAAATATTAGCCTCTTGAGTTATGTTTTTTTTTTTACGTTTTGAAATAATTAAAAACTAAATGTAGAAAACAAAAAATGAAGGGACCCACAAAAATGGGTCCCGACTCCCGACCCAGTGTTTTGGAAACAGTGATGTAGGTAGTCCAATTGGCGACATATCTTGCTCCATAACTCCATTGATGGAGATTGAACCCCCAACCTCCCAGTCTCAGGATTATACCAGTTGTCTTCAAACTTTTTGTGCCCACGGGCTTTCTAATTCAAAATGCTTTCCCTATTCCAGCATTGTTACGAATAGTGTAAAAAACTAAAACAACTCACTAACACTGTTTTTCAACACATTGTGACTATTTGTCCTGTTCACTAACATCCACCCCTCAATGTCCACTTGACTTCTAACTCCCTGCTGTCCTGTCTCACACCTGCTCCTCACCCCATCCTCAACATATCTGCTCAGCAATATCGTCTCTGTCTTGAAGTTGTGGAAACCTCATTTGTCCAAAGCTAAAGGAGGAGATCGACAAGCTCAAAAAACGTGTCGCTTCTAGGTTCTTGCTGCGTTTCGAGCTTGTGGATCTGCTACCTTTGATGCTCTTGTAGTACGATCAAGTAGGGATGTGACGATATGCAAATTTCATATCACGATTATTGTGACAAAATAAATCGCGATTTACAATATTATCGCGATGATCAAAATCCATTATCCTGGGGCCAAACATTTGCCAAAAAATAGCAGATCTACAAGCTCACAACGCATCGCAAATTTTGGTATTTGGTAGAGAGTGAAAAAAAGACTGTATCAAGTACGTATATTATAAGTACCTTTTACCAATTATAGAGGGTTTAAGTGGTACCGGATAAGCAGCTCGGCAAATAAAAGATGAATTGATCCCAGTGCATGACGGAGGACGATATCACGATAAATATAATCTCTGCGATATGATTATCGTGAGTGTTTTTTATCACGATAAACGATAATATCACTTATCGTCCCATCCCTACGATCAAGTAGTTTACACTTAAAAACACACAAAGTTAAAACGTGGAGATGTGAGATTTCCACAAGACAGAGAGGATCCGGGTGCTGAACGTGTCTTGTGTCTCATGTTTGAACCTCATGCTAACATGAAGCTGCAAGTCCAGCCGCACCACCACACCTCATCCATCACTGCCTGCCCTGCCCTAACCCTTCCATTGCCATGTGACGCTGCTTCTGTCTCCTCTGCTGACCGTGACTCACAGGGGGGGGGGGAAGGGGACAGACAGGCTAGCAGGCTGCTGGAGGTACAGTACAGTAACAACAGTACATGGTCACACAAACTGAATGTCACACTGCTACTAGCGCCACACTCTGATGACCAGTGGCTGAATCATAGCACAACTAGGCCTGTCACAGTTATTACATAATCGTCTAATCGCAATTATTTAACATAATCGCAAATATTTTGTCATAATCGTTTCCATGTTGAAACATTTTCGTATATTCTTATGTACGTTTTTCAAGTAGCAGATCTACAAACTCACAACGCGACGCATCGTTAGCTTGTAGATCGGCTATTTCCACTATCAATGTTTTTTAAGAATAAAGTTGTGTCATTTCTTTCTAAATGTAGGTTTTGTGTCATATCTGCCATGTGCAACTTCAAAGCCTACAAGCCAAATACAAGAAATGTAATTGTCAACGGCAAAAACACAATTAAATCGTTAATCACAATTATTTGAGTGACAATTAATCATCATGTAATATGTCATAATCGTGACAGCCCTAAGCACAACACAGATTGACACGAAAGGTACTATAAACAAAGATTTGTATCATCAGTTTCTAGGGCTGTCACAATTGTTAGATAATCACCTACTCGCAATTCTTCTTTGCATAGTCATCATAATCAGTGAACCGGGTTCAAACATTTTCAGAAATAGTGGGAATAGCAGAATTAAATTAAATTGTTAATTATAATTATTTATTGTTATTTGAAAAAAAGACGAAAAAAAGCAGCTCTACAAGTTCACAACATTTCGCAGTATTACATGTTGTGAGCTTGTAGATCACCTATTTTCGGGGCACAACACCGACGAATGAAGTATAAAGCTTCATTTGGCGACCACCAGAAGCTCATCCTCCCAAGGTGTTGAAGCCGCCCCCTTTGAATGGAGTGTTTTGTTGGATTTTGTGTCTGTGTCACTGTGTCACACTGAATGGGAACCCAACATGTGCTTTTATTGTGCACAAATGATTGCACGCAATGAGAATGTGTGCAGGAAACCTTGTTTCATGAGCGGAAAAAAGATCTTCAGATGCACGGCCAGTGAGAACAGCTGCATTCATTAACATGAAGCAAAAGAAAATCAGCGTCCTTGCTTTTATTCTTGTGCGCCTGGTGGTTTCTAGCGTCAGTCAGTAACTCAGTGTTGTGTTAGTGGTAGTGTGTGTGTGTGTGTGTGTGTGTGTGTGTGTGTGTGTCAGTAACAGGGTTGTGTTATTGGTAGTGTGTGTGTAGTGAAGGATTCTTTTCCTTCTCCTTTCTGTCCTTTGGTGTGGTGACGTGCAATGACGCTGATTTGTCAGGTAACGATTTGGGAAGGGATTCAGACAGCTGTCGCTCACTCTCCACTTATTAACCCCTTCATTTCCAGCGGGGATTTTCCAAGTTGACTTCACAGTAACAGTGTTGTTGTGTTGAGTGTGTATCAGTAACAGTGTTTTGTTGAGTGTGTGTCTGTGTCAGTAACCCTGTGTTGTGCTGGTGGTTGTGTGTCTTTGTTGTGCTGGTGGTTGTGTGTCTGTGTCAGTAACTGTGTTGTGCTGGTGGTTGTGTGTGTGTGTGTGTGTGTGTCAGTAACTGTGTTGTGTTGGTGGTTGTGTGTGTGTGTGTGTGTGTGTGTGTGTGTGTGTGTGTGTGTGTGTGTGTGTGTGTGTGTCAGTAACTGTGTTGTGTTGGTGGTTGTGTGTGTGTCAGTAACTGTGTTGTGCTGGTGGTTGTGTGTGTGTCAGTAACTGTGTTGTGCTGGTGGTTGTGTGTGTGTGTGTGTGTGTGTGTGTGTCAGTAACTGTGTTGTGTTGGTGGTTGTGTGTGTGTGTGTGTGTGTCTGTCAGTAACTGTTGTGTTGGTGGTTGTGTGTGTGTGTGTCAGTAACTGTGTTGTGCTGGTGGTTGTGTGTGTGTGTGTGTGTGTGTGTGTGTGTGTGTGTGTGTGTGTGTGTATGTGTGTGTGTGTGTCAGTAACTGTGTTGTGTTGGTGGTTGTGTGTGTGTGTCAGTAACTGTGTTGTGTTAGTGGTTGTGTGTGTGTGTGTGTGTGTGTGTGTCAGTAACTGTGTTGTGTTGGTGGTTGTGTGTGTGTGTCAGTAACTGTGTTGTGTTGGTGGTTGTGTGTGTGTGTCAGTAACTGTGTTGTGTTGGTGGTTGTGTTTGTGTGTTTCCAGGGACACGGCGGGACAGGAGCGGTTCAACAGCATCACGTCAGCGTACTACCGAGGGGCCAAGGGAATAGTACTGGTGTATGACATCACCAAGCAGGAGACCTTCGACGACCTTCCTAAATGGATGAAGATGATAGATAAGGTGAATGACGATCCGTTATTATTAATATTATTACCATAATGCCAAAGTAGAGCTGGGAGATAAGGCCCTCAGGTCTGGTAACGCCAACCTCCTGGAGGTCCCCAAGACCAAATACCGTACCTGGGGCGATAGGGCCCCGACCCTGTGGAATGCACTTCCCAATACTATCTTAGAAGCCCCCACCCCAATCCTTCAAAACCGCTCTAAAAAAAAAACACATCTTTAATGTGGCTTTCCCCAGCTAGCCGCACACCCGCCTTTTTACTGTTTACTGTATTCTTTTATTATTATCTTTTAACATATGGCCTTGGGCCATATGTCAAATGGACCGGCTTCATCGGGACACGCATGTGTGCATTTTGCTAAGAGATACGTTGTATAGTTTAATTTATATAAATGTATTCGACAAATTAATTTGCGAAATTCACATCAAGGCAACTGCTCTTGCAATTTCCAATTGCATGTTGCTAGTTATTATTATGGACAAAATCAAATATGACAATATTTTTGACCAAATACCTCTATCGATATTGTGATGATATTATGCGGATGGCTAACTAAAAACTAAACACCAAAGAGTGGGAAAATGGTGGCACTCCAACGAAACATGCAAGTCTCGATGGCTCTTGGTGCTTTGTAATAACTTAACTATTACTAAGTGAGTAAAGGCTAATAATAGAACAGCTAGTTAAGTAAGTTCAGAAAATTGCATCACTTTACTGTAATGCAACAAATCAGGAAACACAACACTAATGCCATAGCACAATATTACAATATCCAAAATCTCATACAATACCTAGTCTCATATCATGATATGGATATAACATTGATATATTTATTTCCCCGCCCTATTCCAAAGTTAATGCTATTCTACTGAGGTGTTACTTTGTGGGTTTACAGTGAGTATAGTCTGAAAATAAGTTATTATTCTGTAAAGCGAGTGCATTTAACAGAATGGACATCCAAATGTGTTTTGAGTTTCCACCATAAACAAATCTGCAATGCTGCAACATCATATTATAGCACTGCCTGAGGCGCTGAATTATTTTACGGATTGGTGGTTTGCTTTTACCTCTATTATACATTTACATTTTTATGTCATTGCAGATGGTGTTGAAATTACTTTTGCAGAAAGAAATGACCCAAAACACAATTTTCAGTGTCTCATTTAAGACGAATTGTCATGCAGAACCATTTTGTCAGTATGAGAAACGAGATCAGTTGCAAATAATTGCGGTGTGCCGTTTCCCAAGGTTAATACACTCTTGGGGAAACGGCACACCATGAAATTCTTGAGTCTGAATGTAACACTGAGAGTGGAATAATTCATCCTTGAGGTTCTGTTTTTTACAGTTTCAGAGTTAAACGAAGGCTCATGGTTTCAGTGTGTAGGTGTTAAGATGGTGAACCTGTTTTTCTTCTGTGTTTGTTTTTGTGTCAGTATGCGTCAGAGGAGGCAGAGCTGCTCCTGGTTGGAAACAAGTTGGACTGTGAATCCGACCGCATCATTAGTCGACAAGTAGCGGAGAGGGTAGGTTCAATTAAATCCTCAAGTGTCCAATTTAACTCATTGAGTTGGATAAATGAACACCGTGGATTTTACTGTGTGTGCATTTAGTTTGTTGTTTTTTGAAATTTGGTAACAAAAGCAATTAATTAAAGCTGCACTGTGTAACTTTCCTCTTCTACCCCGGATTTGAACCCGGTTCAAGTGCTGAAACATTTTGAGTTAACTCATTTGTAGCCGATCCCGAGTATACTCGCGAAATATACTCGAGTATTTATAGTGCCGATCCCGCGAATACTCGCGAAATATACTGTATATACAGTAAAGCTGGCAAGGGCTACGTACCGTCCGTTGGAAAGTGCTGGCACGGGTGGACTCGCCGATTCATCATCATCGCGCATCCACGTGCACACAATAGTGATCCCTTAACATGGAAGCCAACGGTCTTTCTCATCTTTGATGTCCTTTTTCTCCAAAAACACTTTTGATGCCAAGGATGGCATTGGATTCTCGCTAAAATAGTACAAGCTGAAAGGCATCGATCCGCCATTACTGTTTACGCTTTGGACGACAACACTTCCGGGTAAATTTCAATAGGTCGTCAAGTAGGAATTGTGAGCGCGATCTACTTCCGGCCTTCAAAATAAGAGACTGGCCGCGGACGGAGCAGGCGAACGGCAGCTTGGACTTTTAACCCGTTCATTTCTGGAGCACTAAATGGGTTATAGAGCCTGCCTGCTTGCTCTGGAGCTAACTTGAATCTTGACCATCTGGTCAAAATCTGTGTCAGATGATGATGATGTCTAGGTGAGACATGACCTTTGACACGATCTAAATGTCTCAATAGAAGAGCAGGGAGACAAAATACAACCAAAAAATGTAAACGTTTTATTCCCCACTCTTTAGTTACATTTGTTGCATCCATGGTGGAGCAGTTTGGTACTTACTAGTTAAAATATTTATAACAATTGCTATTTACATTTGGTCAAAGGAGATGTAGACCATTTTCAGTGTTTAGATAGATCTGTCCTGTGTCCAGTGCTGTCCTCAAGTGGTGCGAAATTACCTAGCCTTAATCTATTATGCATAATCCAAGACAAACTAAGGATGGAACAGACCAGGATAAACACCTGAATAATTCAACTTAAACCAATAGCATAAGAATAGCATAATTGTGAAACTATTGTGAAATATTAATTATTGTCCTTACTTAAGGTTCAGTTGTACATTTGACATCACTGATGCCCAGTCTAAAGAAACTTGAGTTATTCTTAACAAAGTCTCATCAAAATAATATCAAATGAAAAGTAAGAAATTACAAATTGTTAATTTAGTTGTTCTTACAAAACACTGTCTCGTCAAAATAATATCAAATGAAAAGTAAGACATTACACAAATAGTTAATTGAGATTGTGTCTCACACACAGCATCCTAGAACAACCTCTAGTTGAAATATTGCTTAATTTGTCCATTTGCTTTGACAGTTTGCCTCTCGGATAAGTGGCATGCGCTTCTGTGAGTCTAGTGCCAAGGACAACTTCAACGTGGACGAGATCTTCTTGAAGCTCGTGGACGACATTCTTAGCAAGGTTGGTTTCTGAAAAAGTGCCGTCATCCGATGAAAATTGTTAAGCACACCTACCTTGCACACTGCGTATTCCCCACTTGTTGAAAACAAAAATAATAAATATTGGTTGCGTTCTAAAATCACTTAAGAGCAAGGAGAGTTTCACCTGCTAATCAAGGAGCTGTGGGATTATCACAATCGTTTAATGTTTATTTCTTTGGCCCGGTTTGATGCTTTGATATTAAGAAGAAGTGATTCTGAACAGTGGCTGACAGCAACGCACACACAAACACACACTTGAAGAGTATCATCTCATAGGAAAAGTGCATGCTAGGCAAAGAGCCTTTTCCTGAATCCACAGGCTTCAATCTTCAGGGTAGGCTACTGCTCCAAAACACTGCAGCATACAGACAAGATAATGTGGAAAAACACAGAAAATCGAGCCTGGTCTGAAACAATTAATGACAAGACGTAAAGTCCAGAGGCAATGTGTAAACATGATTGACACAACAACGTGGGGTCGTATTTATTTACAACGTCACGCTCGTTTTTGGACGAAAAATACAGACCATTGTGCAAGTTACTTTGGTGTTTCCTGTCATTTAACACGGCCAAATGTGAAAAAAGAAACGTTAGCACTGCTCTTCTCTGGTAGTAAAACTTGTACATTACATATAGCACCACCGGCTGGAGTGTTAACAAACTCTTTCCCCCCGCCTTTGTCCTCCATTCCTGATGCAACAGATGCCTCTGGAAATCCCCAGCAATGAGCTCTCCAACAGCATCCTGTCTCTGCAGCCGGATGCGGAAGTGCCTCCGGAGTTACCGCCTCCCCGCATGCGCTGCTGCTGAGACTCAGAGGAGACCCCCACAACCCCCCAACCCCCCATCCCCTCCCCTCCCCTCCTCAACCCGCCTTATTTCGCCTGCACACATATGCAGTGACCCATTCTGGCCACGAGGGGGCAGCACAAAGCAGCAGTACAGAAACTGAGGAGTTGATGGCTGTTGCAAGACTCTGCAACTACTCACTCTCACTCACACACACACAAAGTCCTCTCAACAAATGTGTTGCTGTACACTATGACAAGTTAAAACAATACACACACTAATGCCGCTCCCTCCCTACCACCCATCTGTCCACACTCGCCCCAGACTACCTCATTTCCAGGACAGTTAGGCTGTGTGTGCACACTGGGAACCTCTCTTTGCAGCGGTGGTTTGTTTCCGTTAAAGTTAAGTACAAGGTTCTTACAGTTGCGTGTTTTCCAAAAAGGTGCTGGAAGCTTTGTGTTTCTTTTTAGCGCTTTTTTTTCTCCAGCTCTAAGCCCTGGTAGGAAGTTCAACACAATTTCACTCTTAACAAAGGAGCGGCGGGTTTTTAATACCGCTTCCCGATACCCATCAACGGCACTAGCCGGCCACAACTGACGCGCCAAACTTTTAGCACCACTACTAGCTAAAAAATAATAATAAAAGAGATGACTGGTGGACACAGGCTTATGCTAGCTGTGCCTTGCAGGTGCCTTATACATAGAGTGACCTCTGGTGGCCGCTGCACATTGTCTGAAAGAGGGGTACTGTAATGTTAATCAGTTTGATGACGGCGTGATAAATTGACCCCAGACACCAGCCAAATGCAGGTAGATTTAGCTTGTGGCTACCGGCTAGGCCACTTTGGCAGGTAACTTGACCATTTTTTGCAGGTACTACACTATCCTAAATGTCTCTTTGGCTGGTGATTTAGTGACAGTAGCTGGTTGGATTCTGAGGGCTACTGGCCACGGTGGCAATGGGACAGTAAGGATCGTATACTTACTGAGTGAGGGAGTAAAGATGGTCTTCCATGCTTTTGTTTTGATAGTAATCGTTGCACAAACTGTACACTAAGTTCGATACAGTACTGTGATAATCTGTATCACACATATCATCAGTTTAATTTGAAAGCTGTGTGTAGACACAGTAGGTTTATATAAATGCTTCTAGGTCGTATTACCAAGTGGCTGGGTTAAATTGGAATGAGTAACACGACGGCACATATTTGTAAATGAATTCATGTAAATATAGTTATGAATTTGGCATTGACTGGACTCTGATTTGAAAAGCTGCAGGATTACAATGTGTGTGTGTCACCCATGGCCAGAAACCAGCGGCCTTTTGTGGTTGTTGTCACACTAGTTTGTGTCTTTATCGCCTTAAAAGCGTTTTGTGGCTGGAATGGCTCATGTTACATTTGTACAAATTGTAATGTTTTGCACTACAATCCTTTAGAGCTAGTTAAGCTGACATGCTGAACTTTGGGGAGGCAGTGTTCTAGGAAGTACATTACTGAGTAGTAGTATAAGTATAAGTAGAAGCACTAATAGATCTGTGTTGTTTCAGTGAATCCACTCACCCATACGAATCCCATTCCCTCTGGCTGAAACGAATGGATACAGAACCCAAATAGACATGGGTATTGTAATCTATGGAAATGATGGTATTGTCATTGATTCTGTTCCTGTGGGGGTATATCTCCACATGCAGTATTACCATTTCTAGAGAGTTACGGGACAATAAGAAACTAGTGTATTTTCTTAATCTCTCTCTCTCTCTAATATGACCTCTTCATATTCTTTGCCTTTCTTTGCTGCTCTTACAGTGTCTTTGTTTCTCTCTTCCTCTACATGTGTACAGTACGTACAGTACAGTACACACAGGTTCTTGCCTTTGCTTTGAGTTTCCTAACTAATCTCGTCAGTGTTTTGTATTGATTTTTGTGTTGTTTTCGTCATCTGACTGCAGATACCACTTACAGTATGCGTATAAAGAGAGTCCTGCTTGAGGAAAGGTTTGAAGTGCCAGAAGGAATAGCGGAAGTCCTGATTTGGTTGATTAACCAATTAAAGCCCTATATACTTAAACAAATAGTGAAAATAGCAGATCTACAAGCTCACAACATGTCACCTTGATCCATTGTTAGCATGTAGATCTGCTATTGTGGGAGAGAAAGTTGAACTTGACAGATTTTGAAAATTTGCCCAAAATAGGGACAACAGGGTTTAAGGTTTGTTGGCTTGAAATGTCAAATTGATTTCCCAAGCGTAGTGCCTTTGATAGACTAATGCAGAAACCTGTTGGTTGAAATCTGTCGAAGAGCAAGATCTAAATGTGTGGTTAGGTTTAGGGCAGGGTTCCCCAATTAGTTTTACTTTGGGGAAGAACGTACAAATTTGGAGATACAAGGTTTCCCCCCCTACAACGACGATATACTAGTGTTGTTGCTGTTCTTATACCACCATTATTACTGGGGTTGGTGGGGGCCAGACAGTAGCCCCGGCCCGCGGGCCACCTATTGGGGAACCCTGGTTTAGGGTTTTGTTTTATTACCTTCCCTGCTAGTATGTCTTGGACCAGTGAGGGTGTCCCACTGTCCCAGATCTTGCATATTTTTCATACATAATAACAGGCTATGTATGTTAATGCAGAGATTGATTCAAATCCAAGCTATAACAGGCATCAAATGCAAAAATGAGTTAGTGTGTATCTACCGGTATTGGTTACTTTTGTAATTTATGCAACATTTTAATAAACATTGTTTTGTTTGCCAAAACGTGCTGTATCCTGATGACTGCCATTAAGCTAGTAACAACAAAGTCGAGAGTGTTTTCCCTACAGCATGAGTAATCTCAACATCACTGAATGAATATATAATGTTACATATCTGAGTCCTAGCAATATGTTGTGGTAATATTAATGCAAGATAAGGATTTTAGTGATTGTGTTTGTGTTCTTTCTGACACGTTCGGTCAATTTATAATAATAAGCCCGATTTACACTTTGTCAAACAATGAAGTTGCATGCTGAAAATAGCAGATCTTACTCATGTGAGCTTATAGATCAGCTGTTTTAGGTGCGACTCTGTATTACGATGAAGTGAAAATCGGCTAATGGTCTGTGTCTGACGGTGAGAAGGGAAGGAAACGAAAGCACCCCCTAATTACATTAATTCAATTGACTCAATTTGCCAAGTAGATTTGTGCAGCATCCTACATGATTTCCTGTTTTTATGTTTATTTGTGGGTCCTGTGTGCAAAAGCAACGTTTCTCAAGGTAATAGCTCGTGACACATAGTGTTTCGGGACTGTTGCGAATAATTGGCACATTAATCAAATTAAGTCTCATTCCAAAATGCAATATCCACCCCTTTGCCTTTAAAAACAATTACTGGTATGGAAGTGTAACTTACCATATGGGTTGTTATTACCACAAACCATTAACATACATAGAACAGTTGCTTTTATGCTTGCTGTAAGTTTTGTTTTTTTCATGATATAAACCAGTCCATCATAGGGACCTTTTTTGAGATGATCGTTCATGAGGACAAAGAATAACTTCATTGAGTAGTATTTTATTTACTTTCAATATAAGGTTAAAAGCTATGGTCAATGCAAAATGTCAACTCTGTGTGAATTCAATGGGGACACCAGAACCATGAAAGACCATGAAACTCTTTCCCCACAAATATGTAACAGTATGGTGTTATGGAATGAAAGCTCTTGAAATGTCCTCCAATTTAGCAATATATTTGGCACTGACTTGCCTTATACTCTGTTTTAAATAAACTCTTACAATTAACGAGCATCCTTTATGATGGAGGACTGTACTTTGTATTAAAAACCTGTTTCCGTTCTTTGAAAGCAGTTTTAAGGCATGATGTTTTAAGGCAGATTTGTGGTATTTATAACTTGTGGCATTCTTAAACTAATGAAGTGCAAATAAATATATATATTTATTACCCAAAATAAATGACTCTTTCTTTTTTTTCTTTCTTTTTTACTCTGAAAGTAGTCTCGTGAACAGACTTGTATGCTCCGCAGTGAAAAGGACCTTTTCTTTGACGATGGCTAGCCAGATTGCTGTGAAAGTGACACACGCACAGCTCAGTTTGGGTTGATTAATAGAAACAGGGATTTGAATGGAAGTTGAAATGTTTTGGTGCACAGAAAATGACAAAACACTAGGAGCTATATTTTCGTGCATGCCTTACCCCTTCTCTCCAAACTCTTTTGTCATGTTTTACTATTTTGAAAAACATTTTAAAATGCTTAAAATAGACGATCTACATTGACACATTGTGAGCTTGTAGATCAGCTATTTGAAATATTTAAAAAAAAAAATCAAAATAGTGAAAAATGGCAAGAGTTTAGGGATAAGGTTTAAGCTGCTGTAAGACGAGAAAAAAAAACACTAGTTCTCATAGGGGTCCACGCATTTGGACCTTTTATGGCACTGGTTCTCAACCTGTGACCACAAGATTTTTTGGGTGGGGGTCCCCAGATGACAGTGAAGTGACAATTTAATGACTTCTAAGACCTTTTTAATACCTAATAAAAAAACATTTAGAAAAAAAAAACTGTACTATACCAGTAAGACGCCTAAGATCACATGACGGAATTAATTATTAATATCGGACCAGTTACCCATATATGGAGATCCCTGATACCCACACTGTATAATGTAGATCCATGTATATGGTAGCCTCGGAAACCCAGGCTTCATTTGGTGATGTGTATATGGAGATATGGGCATATTGGTTGGATCGGTGGTTCTAAAAAAAAAGAAAAAAAATGTTTCATACAACTGTACATTGTGCAAGTACAGTAATGGCAGGGGAAGCATCTAAGAACATAGGCAAAAATCAGAGCTATCCGTGTGCAAAATTTGGAGTCTGTAGAACCAACCGTGTGCTGAGAGAACCCAGACAAGCTTACTCTGTTACTCGTTATGTGAAAGTCCTATGACATCTGACATCATATACAGATACAATCCCTTTTATGCCCATATATGGAGAGCCCGGTCTGTTGAACCAACCATGTGCTGTGTGTGAGTCAGTATCTGTCTCTCAGTCCTTGTCCCCTTTTATGGGCATAAAAGGGATTCTAATGTGGTTTCCCCAACAGGGCATCATCTGGGAATCAGATGTAGAGGTCAGCTCCATATATGGAGATCTATAGGTGATGATCCAGGCATCTCCATGTATGGATATCCATGGTTTGATCTTTGATGGGGTGATGTCACGTGATGTCACAATGTCAACAAACTTGAGAAGCTACAAAAGGAAGGACGTACGGATAAGATGTGCCGGTTCTCATGGTTAACTGCGACCTATGGTTGCAAAAACTGGTCAAACATTGGCCAAATATTCAAATAATATAAGAAAGCAGCAAAACATATTGTGAAAATAGACGCTCTATAGCTCAACGATCTAGCTCGGCATTGTGAGCTTGTAGATCTGCTATTTATCTGTGTAACCGAGTCAAATGATATGTAGGCCTAATGGCTCAACTCCAAGTGCTTGTCAGGGTGGGATGGGGGGGGGGGGGGGGGCAGGCAGTTAAAATAGGATTATTTTGGGGGGGTCAGACACAGCCTGAAAAGGTTGAGAACCACTGCCTGATGGGACTGTAGCCTAACTTTGAGAGTGACAGTGTACAATTACCATTACAGGTCCATTTGGTTCCATTTGTATTTGGCTACACTCTCAATGTTAAATTAAAAGGATCTCATATTGTAGATCATTGTTGTTTTTTTTTTTAATGCTATCAAATGGGGGCCTAATCACCCTAATGCATATCAAACTGGGGTCCTTCAAATTCAGAAGGTTGGGAATCGCTTAGATAAATCTCAAATGTGTCAAATATGTCAGAAGATGCAGCTGTATAATGATGATGATATATGAACTGCTGCTGTAAATAGCCTTGGTTTCCTTTAAGGATCAGCCTCGTGTGTGTGTGTGTGTGTGTGTGTGTGTGTGTGTGTCTGTGTGTGTGTGTGTGTGTGTTAGTGCGTGCGCGTGTGTGTGTGTGTGTGTGTGTGTGTGTGTGTGTGTGTGTGTGTGTGTGTGTGTGTGTGTGTGTGTGTGCATGCGTGCGTGCTGTGCGTGCGTGCGTGCGTGTCGTGTGCACGTGTGTGTGTGTGTGTGTGTGTGTGTGTGTGTGTGTGTGTGTGTGTGTGTGCGCGTGCGTGCGTGCGTGCGTGCGTGTGCGTGTGAGACACGCGCGCATGCGCCCCGCAGAAATCACGGGCGTCAAGGAGGCTGGTGAGGACCGCAGCGATCTGCAGGCTTCTCCAACATGTCAGGAACGGAACGGAGGGTCGTGGCGGCGGTGCTGCTCGGTGGTGCTGGGGGTCCGTGACCGTCGGGCGACACGACACACGAGGGGTCCAAAAACACGAGCCAACAAGCAGCGGAGGAGAGACTTTGGTTTACGAAAAACAGAAGGGCTGGATGGACCGAGCCTCCGCTTTACCTCCCACTTAAAGCAAGCAGCCTCCTTACAAGCAGCAGCGACTGCTGCAGATGCAACCTGCTGTCTCCCATCCTCCCTCTCTCTCTCTCTCTCTCCCTCACAAACACATACAGACACACGCACGCACACGCACGCGCGCACACCACCACCAGCCTTGCGTTGCAGCAGCGTTTCCTTCAAGGACTCGGGACGGAGACAGATTGTACGGAACCGAGCCGGGCTGGGCCCAGCACATCACAGCAGGACAGGACCGGGGGACCTCCTCTCCTCTCCTCCTCCCATGGCACAGAGGGGACTACAATGACAGCCTGGTGAATGAATGACAGAGAGAGGGATGGAATAGAATATAAGCAGGATGCGTAGCCTCGGTCCGAGCGAGAAAACGGGGAACGAGCCTGTAGTAGTAGTAGTGTGTGCCAGAGCCAGGGGGGTTTGCTGTAAGAATAAGAATAAGAAGAATACTAGCGGATTGATCGGTCGTTCCCCCTCCGTCGTGTCGGTGTATAATGGAGAGCTCCAATGGCTCTGGGAGCGACACCGCCAGCACTAAACCACCGCAGCACAACCACCAGTTGGAGAAGAGGCGGCTGAACAGAGCGCCCTCCCCGGCCAGACCCTTCCTGAAGGATGTGCACGGCTCCTCGTCCCGCGGCTCCACCAGGCCACCTGCCATCGTGCCCAAGTCCCCCAAGCTGAACAAGCAGCAGCAGCAGTCCGCCTCCTCCTCCGTGTCCGGCCAAGCCCGCAGCTCCAGGCGCCTCCATGTCCCCGGAGGAGCCAAAGACAAATCCGCGGCCACGGGGAGAAGTCACGGCAAGTCGTCGCCGGCGGTGAAAAAGACTCCCAAGGTCCCACAGCATGGAGCAGCAGCAGCAGTAGCAGCAGCAGCACCGGACCCCAAACCGGCCGCCGTCAGGCCGGACAGCAGCAGCACCAGCAGTCCGGTCCTCCTCGCCAAAGGCAAGAAGGCGAAGCTAGTGTCTCTGTCGCACGGGCCGCTCAGCCATGGCTCCCCGATCCGGGTTCCGACCGGCGCCGCTCTCAGCAGGGTCAGCCAGACGGACAGCAGCTCCGACCTGTCCGACTGTCCCTCCGAGCCGCTCTCGGACGAGCAGCAGAGGCTGGCGGCGGCGGCCGGAGCGAACAGCGACGCGGAGTCGGGGAGCGGATCCAGTGACAGGGACCAGGGGGCAGAGCATCCTCCACTGCGGGGAGCCTCCTCCTCTGAGGCGGCCGGAGGCTCTGCTCAGTCTGCTGCTGCTGCTGCTGCTGCTGCTGCGGCTCCATCCGAGGCTCAGCACACCGCCAAGGGAAGCATGGCTTCACAGCCAGACAAATGCAAGCAGGACAGACCTCCAACAACAAGTGCACAATCGAGCCTGCAAGGACGCACCAAGGAGGTCCCGGAGGAGGATTTATTACGGGAAATAGAAGACCTGCGTTCTGAAAACGACTACCTCAAGGTATGCTGTAATATTTGTGTTTATTGGAAAGGGGGGGGGGGGGGGAGTTGTCTGCAATTGATAATGGAAAGAAATAGCTGCAGGCTGTCAGCTGTTACAAAATGTACCAAATCACATTATGCATATTATTATTTATTTTGGAGTTAAGCCTATAACGCTGTCATAACCTAAACGCTGCTGTCTTCTGTCAGGCTGACAGACAGCACATCCATCATGTCTTTTTATTTACAGTATTAAACCTCTCTCTCTTCTTACTGATCAATGAAGCTTTCAGCTTTGCACTCAGATGTTCACCCACCCCACGGTTTGACATTTTGCATTGAAATCGAAAAGCATGCAGTATTGTTCACACGCTCTTTTTGGGGGTGTTTCAGTGTTCTGCACACACTGTACCCACCAGGGCTGTGGAGAAGGGTGAATGTCAAGTTCAGTTTTATTGGTATAAGCATAGCATTTCAAAAGTAGCCCAACCCCCCTAAATCAATCACACGCACGCACACACGCGCGCACGCACGCACGCACGCGCGCGCGCGCACACACACACACTATACTCTGAATATATACTCTATTTCTTGTGGTATGGGAGATCATGCAGCAAACTATCTGGCACTCATTTTTCATTTGGGGATATTTAATGGATTCATCAGCATGTCACCATGGGATTTCATTTCCCTCACTTGATCACATCTCCCTATCCCCATCAGTATCTTTCTCCCTCTCTCTCTCTCTCTAGCTCTAGCTCTGCGTGGATAGACAAGAGAGTTAATCAGCTTTACTGGCTTTCGCCATAATGGCTCAATCCCATAGGACTTGATAGCAGTCAGATGTCCCGTGTGTGTGTGTGTGTGTGTGTGTGTGTGTGTGTGTGTGTGTGTGTGTGTGTGTGTGTGTGTGTGTGTGTGTGTGAGTGTGTGTGTGTGTGTGTGTGTGTGTTGGGGGGGGGGGGGGGCTATCTGTCAGTGTGGCATCTGGGTTTCAAAGCACTGTTCAAAGAGACCCTCCTCTCCCTCCCTCCCTCCTCCACTCAGTGTGGGAGTCCCCACTCCTAGTGCTTCTGTTTTGATTTTTTTGTCATCAGTTGTTTCAGAGGACGGAAGCCGTTTCAAAGAGCAAGCTCCATGTGCCTGCTGTTGTGACTGATCACAAGTTAACAGCAGGCACGTGCACACATAGACATCAAAGGTGGCTTGAGCCCCTGCCCTTTTATCCGTCTGTAAAAAGTGCCCTCTCCAGACCATGAATGCAGTTTTTACTATGGTGAAAGAAACACAAATGCCCTCTTTCCCTGCCATACCTGAAGGCAGCATTCATGAGAATTGCCTCTTCCAAACTCTCCTGAACTTGAATGCAGCATCTTATGTTGAAAGGATTACCCTCTCTCTGTGTAGAAATCCATGCCGTACGCCACATCTCCAGTATTCACTTTATTATTCTGAGTTTAGTGTGGTATCACGCATCGAAAATAGCCGACTTCCAAGCTCCCAACGCAACACGTTGACACAACTTTGGTTCCAGTTCCATACCAACTTTTAGGGTTCTGAACCAATTCATTTTTAGTGGAAACACTCTGAACTGGTTCAAAATTAGGTGGACAAAAAGAACTGAACCGGTTCAACCCCGGTGGAAAAGGGGCCTCAGAGTTAAAGACCTACTGTATAAGGGTCCATTTGGAACCTGCTCATGTAACCCAGAGGGTCACCTCGAAGTACCTCTCGATGTTACAGACCCTGTAAGGGACCATTCGGACTGCTGGTGGTCCCCGGACCTGGCATTGAGAGCCACTTTGTATCGACCCAAAATACCCCACATGCACGCACACACACACGCACGCACGCACGCACGCACGCACGCACGCACGCACGCACGCACGCACGCACGCACGCACGCACGCACGCACGTACGTACACACACACACACACACACACACACACACACACACACACACACACACACACACACACACACGCACACACACACACACACACTCACACTGGCAGAGAACCAGGTCTATTTTTGCTGCTGCCAGCAAAAGTAGTTGTAGTTTAAGTCTGATGAAGTAAAAGTTAACTTACAGTTACAAATAGTACCACTAAGGATTTCACTGGGCAGCATGTGTGAGTTGAGAGCAAAGACATTGTTGTTATTGGTTCTCTAATTAGTCTCAGCAGTGCCAGGCTACAATAACAGACTGACACAGTTAATAACAGGTATAAGGAGACATGCTGCGGCTGGTGTTAATGTAGTATACTACAATACACTCCCTCCAGGATAATGCAGTGATGCTCCCCAGTGTTGCCAGAGCTTGTGAGAGATAAGCAACCAGGTCAATAAACACCGTGGACAAATTGATATTAATTTGGGGGGTCCTTGCTTGACAACATGGAAATGGTTGAGAACCAGTGGTTTTTCAACAACAATAGGAAGCAAGCTCAAATAAGCAACTACACTTTAGAAACAAGCCTAAAAAAACGGAAATGAGACTTTACAGAAAAACAAGACAAAAGTCGCTTAAATAATAAGCATGCATGGCAACGCTGATGCTTCCCAGAAAGACAGACATACATACTCCTAGGATAGCCGTTTGCTTCAGGCAGGCACACACACACACACACACGCACACACACACACACACACGCACGCACACACGCACGCACGCACGCACACACGCATGCACACACGCGCGGCTCACATGAACACACACGCTCTTCTCGTAACCTGGCCATTGATTGGGTCAAGCCCTGCAAATGGTCATTAAACTGTTGTCCCTCCAGGGCTTCCTTCAGTTGACAGTGTGGGGCCCATCGTTCCCTAAATGAGGATGGATTAGTTTTTGTTAATTCAAACAAAACCTCAACTTCACTTTCAGTTTATTATCAAGTAACATATACACTCTTTTTTACAGGTATAAAAGAGTGAGTGAAGTTCTTTTGTGCAAGCTTCCTAATATGAAGTACATTGAAAATTGTGACCCATAAAAATTGGTCCTTGACCCACAAATGGGTCCCGACCCACCGTTTGGGAAACAGTGGTATAGCGTGAAGTGTACTATAGTGTGATCAATGTTCTGCATATATTTAGCTATCACATCAAAAATGTTATGGTTGTTGGCTATTCAAAAATAGCAGATGTACAAGCTCACAGGGCGTCTCTTCGTGCTGTGCTGCGAGCGTATACATTTTTGAATATCTTTGAAAAACCTTGAAAGTGTGAGAACTACTGAGATTAACAAGGCATTTCTGGAATGGGACTCAGGTCTTGAAGGGTTAAAAAGAATAAGAATACAATTGAAAAATAAGAATGTAGACAAAGTGTGTGACAGACAGTGTTCTGCTCTCGTGTACAACATATCAATAGAACAAGATATTAAACATACATAAATGTATGAGAATGTATCTACGGTCACTAAGTAATTGATGCCCCCTCATGCATTCCTCTTCCAGCATCTAGTTGTGTTTTTATCAGGTGCCAGGCAGCCGCTGTCTATATCCATATCCCCCCCGAGGGAAATCTAGAGAGAAAACTCATTTCACAGGACAGGGAGTCCAACAACCGATATCTAAAAGGTTGGAGAGCAAACTCCCAAACCGCTGTGGATAAAACCTTCAACCCGACCATGGTATTCATGCAGTATTACTCTTGTGGCCTGGACTCGCTGTCGGGCAGTCATGGTAGAAGTACTCACATTTTTTGGAGCGGTGAAAGCGCTCCCAATAAACAGGTATGTCTGTGGCTGGCTATGTGGCTGGCTGGCTGGCAGAATCAAAAACATAGATCTAGAACATATAGAATCAAAAACATAGATCTAAACACATAGAATCAAAAACATAGATCTAGAACACAGAATCAAAAACAGAGATCTAGAACACATAGAGTCAAAAACATAGATCTAGAACACATAGAATCAAAAACATAGATCTTGAACACAGAATCAAAAACATAGATCTAGAACACATAGAATCAAAAACATAGATCTAGAACACATAGAATCAAAAACATAGATCTAGAACACATAGAATCAAAAACAGATCTAAAACACAGAATCAAAAACAGATCTAGAACACATAGCGCTTCTAGGGCACTATTGTGCCTGACTCGACACACACACACACACACACACACACACACACACACACACACAGGGTATAGCTGCTCAGATTCACCGCTCCACTTCGAACCGAGGTTTGATTTTTATTGTACTTAAGTAAAAGTATCGATACCCTATTGTAGGAATAGTTTGGCATTCAGTTTGGTATTCAGAATTTACTTGTGTGAAAGTACAAAAGCTTCGAAAGCTTCGAAATATACTTAAAGTACCAAAAGTAAACGTACTCATCATTATGCAGAAGCTTGTAGATCGGCTATTTTCAAATGGACAAAGTATGGGGCTGAAGTGGTTAGGCCCTTAGGGCACGGTCACACCGCCCTTTTATTCTACACATGAGTGCAGATTCTGACATTGCATTTCAATGGGAACGGAGTGGTTTGCTGCCATTTGCGGATTTCTGCAAAAAAAAAAAAAAAAAAGAAAACGCTCCATTGCCATTGAAAAGCATAGGCAGAACCGCTCCCATAAGTAGAATTTAAAAGTGTGGTGTGACAGTGCCCGTATATTTTGAAATAATAATCGAAATCTACAAAGTAACTAGTAACTAGTAACTAGTTTTCAAGTAATTGTGGTGGAGTAAAAGTACAATATTTTCCTCATAGATGTAGTGGAGTAGAAAAATACCTAATAATTGTACTTGAGTACATGTACTTTACACCACTGCTGTCTGGCAGAAACCTATGGCAGAAATATATACCGGTACCTACAGTATATTTAAACTTCTTTTGTTTGTTATTTTATCATTTGTTTGAAGTGAAAGTGGTTAAGTCTGTCTTTGGGTTTGTAATTATTGAACCAAAGTCAAGTGTTAACAAGAGCTTCTGACTATGACTAATGATAAAACCTACGTTGCAGCCAAACACAGGTTATTGTTTTTTCTCCTTTTCCCGAAAAGCAACGGTTTTGGACAATACGGTACAAGGTTTCCGTCTGACAGCAACGATATTATAGTTGGTTTTTCCTGCAGAAGCCGTGATGGTAGCAGAGCTCAGAAAGTCTTTCATCCTTACTTTACTTCTGCACAGTTTGTCTTTTTAGTCTTGATAAGAGATGAGGAAAGATTGATGTCACAGCAGATAAGAGGCTTATTGCTTCATAAGAATGTTGCATCATAAACCCTTGGAGTGCTAACTGAGCTTGAGAGCATATCGTTGCTGTCGGGCAGAAACCTCTTATGTCCATACTCTAACTTTTCGTGTTTCTTTTTGAGCGGTGGTCTCCTTAGAGTGACTTTATCTGTATGTTTGTTACTATGTCTGTCCGTAGCATGAGCTGCAATACTGCTGGTGACCAAGTGGCGCTGTTGAGCCACACACACACACACACACACACACACACACACACACACACACACACAGACACACACATGCGCGACCCTGAAATGATCTGCTAAACACACATGCATCACTGCTCACTTCAAACTTGGTTCGATTTTTATTGCGGGTCGCACTTACTACCAAAACCTCCACCGGCTGTCTGTCCGTCTGTCCGTCTGTCCCTCCGTCACACGTCACACTTTTGCCCTGCTCATATCTCCGCAACTGTTGCCCCGATCCATGCCAAATTTTGCACACATACTCCTTGCCTGCCAAACCACAACCTCCACCCATCAATTCTCACATGGCCCTCTTCTAGCGCCACCATGAGGCCGATTCTTGAAAAACACATTTTTGGACACTGCTCCTACAATTTTTGCCCTAAAATCACGCAAATCGGTACACAGTATGTCTACACTCATCTCATCAACATGGATATGTCCCATTTAGCGCCACCTTCAGGCTGATTTTTTTAAAACACATTTTTGGACACTGCTCCTACAAATTTTGCCCTAAAATCACGCAAATCGGTACACACTTGCTCTACACTGATGTCATCAACATGGATCTGTCCCATTTAGCGCCACCTTCAGGCCGACTTTTTAAAACACATTTTTGGACACTACTCCTACAGATTTTGCCCTAAAATCACGCAAATCGCTACACAGCGTGTCTACACTCAGGTCATCAAAATGGATCTGTCCCATATAGTGCCACCATCAGGCAGATTTTTTCAAACACATTTTTGGACACTGCTCCTACAGATTTTGCCCTACAATCACGCAAATCGGTACACAGTATGGCTACACTCATCTCATCAACATGGATATGTCCCATTTAGCGCCACCTTCAGGTTGATCTTTTAAAACACATTTTTCCACACTTCTACACATTTTGGCCTAAAATCACACTGCGACCTGACGGTCGCTTATCTCCCGATTAGGGAGTCTTACTGGTTTATTTATTTTGGTAAATTAACGCTCTACTTGATCACACTACGGCGTCACACCAAAGCATTGAAAGTAGCAGACCCGCAAGCTCGAAGCGTGGCTCGAAGCGACGTGTTTTGAGCTTGGCGATCTGCTACTTTTGAATACTGAATTTCAATCCTGAAAAGTAACAGTTTTGGACATATGAGGTTCCCACCCGACAGCGACGATATTGTACCACTCACGCAATGCATCCCACAACGATTCTTTTTTAGTTGCGACCGTTGGGTCGCAGTTACTATCAAAACCTCCACCGGCTGTCTGTCTGTCTATCTGTCTGTCAGTATGTCCGTCACACATCACGTCACACTTTTGCCCTACTCATATCTCCGCCACCGTTGCCCCTATCCATGCCAAACATTTCACACGCACTCCTTGGCTGCCAAAACCACAACCTCCACCCCTCATTTCTCACATGGCCCTCTTCTAGCGCCACCATCAGGCCGATTCTTGCGAAACACATTTTTGGACGCTGCTCCTACAAATTTTGCCCTAAAATCACGCAAAGCGGTACACAGTATGTCTACACTCATGTCATCAACATGATCTGTCCCTTTTAGCGCCACCATCAGGCCGATTTGAGCAAAACACATATTTGGACACTGCTCCTACAGATTTCTCCCTAAAATCACACAAAGCGGTACACAGTATTTCTAAAGTCCGGTCATCTACATCAGTGGTCCTCAACCTTTTCAGGCCGTGACCCCCAAAATAATCATATTTTAACTGGGGACCCCCAAAATAATCATATTTTAACTGGGGATCCCCCATCCTGCACAAGCGCTTGGAATTGTAGGAGTTGGCATTACATTTGGTTTGACTCGATCTATTCCATTGTGAAAATAGCAGATCTACATGCTCACAACGCCTCGCAATCACAACGCCTCGAGTTGCGAGGCGTTGTGAGTATGTAGATCGGCTATTTTCACAATTTCAGCCTCTAATATTTGACAATTTGACCAATGTTTGACCAGAGGTACTAAAAGGGTCTTTAAAGTCCTTAAATTGTCACTTGAAATATGTGCGGATACCCTCTATACACTTCATCTTTATGTTGGTTTGTTTACTGTTGAGTGAGAAAACAATGTTAACATTTAGCTTAACATCTGGGGACCCCCTAAAAATAATTTGGGGACCCCTCTGGGGGTCCCGACCCACAGGTTGAGAACCACTGATCTACATGGATCTGTCCTATTTCCCATATTCCCTCCTGATTGGCTACCATTGCCTTCTAAAGTGTGTGTTTGCGACCTGACGGTCGCTTATCTCCCGATTTAGGGAGTCTTACTGGTTTTAGTTTGGAATTGAGTTGAAAGAATGACACCTTGCTGACTCATTCTGCTTGCAGTTAATATCTCTTAACCAATACCAGAATAAGCTATGTTTTGTAATATCCAGGTTGATTGCCTGTATTCTGAAAATCATGCATTTTGGTCAGACGCTGCTTTAAAGGTGATACACCATGCATTTAAAAAGTATTTGTCATATTGTTTATGTCCCAAAAACGTTTTTCAAAAGGTTTGAGGCTAAATTACCACTACTGAATAGAGAGCCTCTCTCATTTTTGAATGGCTCTCAGAGCATTACAGCTGCAGTACCACCTTTGGCCTGAACTGCGCCACCCCCCCAAAATCCTTTTGGAAAAAATGTTTTTTTTTTTTTTTTTAAATCTTTTGAAAAAAAAAATTTTTTTGAAAAAAAAAAAAAAAAAACTTCAAAAACGGCCGATGATGACGTCACAATCGGCAGCAAATCTGGACAGCCTGTTTTAAGAACCCGTGGGATACTTTTAACCTTTGCCTTCTCAAAACCAGAGAAAGACACAACGGTCAGAAATGGGACTTTGTGAGGATAGAAGGTGCTAGTAGGACCCCAAAAAAAGGTTTTAAAATAGGAAAAGTGAAATTTCATGGTGTATCACCTTTAAAGCTACAATCCATAACCTTTATGTCCTCTCCAGACAGAGAAAGGTACAGTAATTGCAACTGTAAACACGCAGATTTCACACCTCAGTCTCCGCGCACATGGAGAAACCAAATATTTACCACTCATCCAAGAGAGAATCCCACCTTTGCCAGCTTATAAGCTCCAGCCAGTACTACTTGTCAACCAGTTGGTGCCCTACCCGACACCCAGGGTCTACATTTCTCAATGGTAGAGCAGGGGGAGACCATGTATACCTCCAACCACTGTACATGTACTAATATTGTAGCAACATACTCTACCATACAGTTTGATTAAAGTAATCTTTTATTCTTTAAAACAAGTCCCGGATTTCAGCTTTAAAAGAAGCCCTTCCCCGGAATCCAGTTCAATGTCAAATCTTGAGTGATAGCTTAACTGTCCATTTGTAAACTCTCAGAGTTAAATTAGCACTTAATTTTGGCTGTGCATTAAACTGTGTGTCACACATTCCTGGCTGGTCCCTCCTCTGCTCTGCACGGCACCGAGCCAGGGCCTTGTGTCTCCTTTAAGTTAACCTTCTGCCAGCACAGGTGTGGATAATCTGAATCAACACAGCTGTTCCACATCGCCATCAGAACATGTGCATATAAAGCTGCTGAGAACTGACACCGATGCTTGAACGTTGACGCTCTTTATCCAGAGCAACAGTAAGCAAGGTATACACAAGGTAATACATCAAAAGCATAGAAATAGGGCGCCCGCTGGCCTACTGGTCCGGGCGCATACCACTTAGGCATTGCCACTTAAGCATGGATGCCTGGCGGCGTCGCCGGTTCGATTCCCGATCCGGACGACCTTTGCCACATGTCACTCCCCGTCTCTCCCCGCAATGGGGAGTTCCTTCCACCTTCAAACCCAAGTATCTTCCAGCTCTACCCACCCAGCATGCTCCTCTCCAGTCCACCAACAGCTCCATCGACCCCCCCCCCCCTTGTCCCGGTGTTATCTGGCATATTTGGCTACTAAGCATCGTTCGAGCTTAAAGTGGTTATGACGCGCAAAAAAAGGTAAATCAGGCTGTCTATTTGGCTAATATTATTGATGACGTCATGGAGCGCCTGTACTGTACTCTACTGTCTGTTGCGGAGCGGAGTTTAGTGTGCATATCATTCTGAATCTATGCCATTTCTGCGTGTGGTCACTCAGGATGAAGTGGAGGAGCTGCGGGCGGAGATGGAGGAGGTGCGGGACTCCTACCTGGAGGAGGAGGTGTACCAGGTGCAGGAGCTGCGGCGGGAGCTGGACCGCTCCAACAAGAACTGCCGCATCCTGCAGTACCGGCTGCGCAAGGCCGAGCAGAAGAGCCTGCGCGTGGCCCAGAGCGGCCAGGTGGACGGAGAGCTGCTACGCAACCTGGAGCAAGACCTGAAGGTAGAGAGTGTGTGTGTGTGTGTGTGTGTGTGTGTGTGTGTGTGTGTGTGTGTGTGTGTGTGTGTGTGTGTGTGTGTGTGTGTGTGTGTGTGTGTGTGTGTGTGTGTGTGTGTGTGTGTACTTTTGTACGTACGTGCATGTGCATCTGCATTTCTTGAGGGCTGTGTCTGTTGTGTCCACCAAGATGTATTTCCCCCTTAGGCCAGCATTATGTTTTGAATAGCAATAGGAGCGCTGCGTATTTACACCAGAAATGCCAGCAGCGCGACAAGGCTCTGCGTATCTATTCTGCGCTGAGCCGTGCATATTTTTATCTGGTCGTAGAGCGTTGAATATATGTGAAACTTTGGGTTTTATTCAGCTTGGCATCATCAGAGTATATACAATGCAGGAAGGTACTGTGGGCTGGACTGGTTCTCTGGACTTTGCGCGTTGGTTTGCCACTCTCTCCGCCACTCACAGTTCATTAGGAACGTCAACAGAACCCAGGGGTAGAGGAGAGGGTCCAAACAATGTCTGTGTGCACAGCTTGTTCCCAGCAGCGCTCCTCTGTCCTGTCGTGCCTCATTGTGTTCCAACTGTCTCCGTGTGTTACGCTGTGAATCCTCCCACAGCGGAAGCTACAACGCCACAACGAGTCTGTCATTATAACGGTTCCCCGGCACCAGTCAAACTGTCTCTGTGTGTCACGCTGTGAAAGCTCCCCAGAGATGAAGCTAGTCACTCATTATAACAGTTCCCAGCACAGTCAAACTCATGGCATCATAGCCGGCAGCACACACACACCTGCTCTGAGACCAAAGTATTACTCAGCCGAAGGGAATCTCAACTCAGCTGTAACAGAGGGAGGGCCCTTTAATATAGTTACGTTATCAGATTAGTACATACAGATACTCATGATCTATTTGTGAACTCATTTTGTATTATGTGATTTCAATTACGTTTTGGGTGCGCGCGTGCGTGTGTGCTTGTATTACTATGTTTGTGCTGGGCAAATGTTCCTTCCCACAAATATAGTGGAATTTAGAGGCCAATATTTCTGTTCGTCACAAGATAAATGGTTGTTTTATGGGTAAAAGAAAGTTAGACTCACAATTAAGAAAAGATTCATGTTCGGGTTTGGATTAATTTGTGTATTTAGAGGATACAGTTGGGTTAAGGTTCCAGTGATGCTTGAAGTATACTTAGTTGCATGGCAGTGCCACTTAAAAGCTGATCTATAAGCTCAAAAAGCGTTGCAACGCAAAGAAGTATAGTAATACAATTGTGAGTGACTGTGTGCATACTGTATGAACCCAGGTTGCCAAAGACGTGTCGGTGCGTCTGCACAACGAGCTGGAGAACGTGGAAGACAAGCGCAGCAGGGCTGAAGACGAGAACGAGCAGCTCAGACAGAAGATCATCGAGGTGGAGATCTCCAAGCAGGCTCTGCACAATGAGATGGAGAGGGTCAAAGAGGTAGGACTGATATGAGTATTATCCTCATTCTAGAATGAAAAAAAGAAAAAGAAAAAAAAAAGAAAAACGTTATAACAACGGCTTACACCCTGTCAGCATTGCTCACTTTTAATGCCGGTGATTAAGGAATGAACATATATTATACGTCTGTATCCACTGTGGATAAAAAGCTTAAAGCAGTGACACTCAATCTTTTTAATTTATAGGATTCCCATTTGTCTATGCGTTAGGCCACAGACCCCTATTTGATCCCAATCTACACTGTAAAATCACATTTAACTCTGAGAGTGGACAAAAAGGGTCCAATTAGACCACTCCTGATCCCTGGACCCAACAATGGCCCTAAAGTATGAACTATCGGTGCCCACTGGCTAACTATTTACACTGACAGGTCGACTAGATCTAAGTGCGAGCTGACTTGCCAACTCGGCGTGCTGTCTGAGTTGGCAGGCCATGATGAATGGAATGGGTTACCACCACCTGTTTCGAGATGTAGTTAGCGGTCTAGCTATCTAACTACATAATGTAATAATAATGCCTGGCTGCGAGCTTGTGCACACCACGTCCACCCATGTTCTGCATACACACACTTCCTGGTTTTGATCCAAAGAACTTATTTAAGAAGGAAGACATCTTTGTCATCACTTTCTCTGTCTAGCCAGCTGGTAGATTTGTCACCCTGGGAGACAAACTGGAGCCAGAAGTTCCACCGAATGCATTGAAGTCAATGAGAGCCAGATGGACAAACATATGAATAAACCCTATATCTGACTACTGGGATCTTTGTAAGATAATCGCTTCAGGAATATAAAAGAAGACACCACCTATTGTTATATGCTGCCTTGTTTTTTGATGTGCAACACATCATATCAGTTTACTGAGGTATCTAAAGAGGACAGAGTACGTTTTTAACTGTGCAGTAACTATGGGCTGTTATTGTGAGCCCGGCCAATTCATGTGATGACAGCTTACATTACATACAGCCCCACTAGAGGCCCTCTCAGTGCTCTTTAGATAACCTTAATAGAACAATATAGTGTGCACATCAACGGGAGGCTCTCTCCATTCCGACATGTCGCTACTCCGAAATTGACTTCTTATTGTCGGAGTGGCGACACTCCCATGGGGGTTCGGTTTAGGGTTAGGGTTAGAGATAGGGTTAGTGTCGGAATGGAGAAATGTCGGAAAGGAGACATGTCGGAGTGGAGAGATGCACTCCACATCAACAAGACAGCAGGAAACAATGCCTGATTATGTCTTCTTTTATATTACTGAACCGATTATCTGATTAAAGAAAAAGTAGTTTGTCTATGAACTGGTCCAGCTGACTCTCATTGACTTCAGTGCAGTCCATCGAACATCCCTGTTCCGGTTTGCCTCCTACAGTAGGTGGGTCAGAGGTCCATGGAACATCCCTGTTCCAGTTTGCCTCCTACAGTAGGTGGGTCAGAGGTGCATGCCTGGTGCCTCCTACAGTAGGTGGGTCAGAGGTGCCTCCTACAGTAGGTGGGTCAGAGGTGCATGCCTGGTGCCTCCTACAGTAGGTGGGTCAGAGGTGCATGCCTGGTGCCTCCTACAGTAGGTGGGTCAGAGGTGCCTCCTACAGTAGGTGGGTCAGAGGTGCCTCCTACAGTAGGTGGGTCAGAGGTCCATGGAACATCCCTGTTCCAGTTTGCCTCCTACAGTAGGTGGGTCAGAGGTGCATGCCTGGTGCCTCCTACAGTAGGTGGGTCAGAGGTGCCTCCTACAGTAGGTGGGTCAGAGGTGCATGCCTGGTGCCTCCTACAGTAGGTGGGTCAGAGGTGCCTCCTACAGTAGGTGGGTCAGAGGTGCCTCCTACAGTAGGTGGGTCAGAGGTGCATGCCTGGTGTAGAACACTTCTCTTTCTTTATAATACGTTCCTTGGTCTGATCCTGGCTCCTTTGCATGTCAGCACCGCTCTCTGCTCTCACTTAATACCTGTCTGTCTCTATCCTGTCCTGTCATAAATTGCGCGAGGCGAGAACTGCTACTGAAATGGTACAAGTGGAAGTACAGAAAGTACCGCCCGAGGAAGTTACGTCGATGCTGTACTGATACGTTTACTTTCCCCGAGCATGAAAACTGTGTTGTGATTGGTTCTCTCAGAAGATTGGTCAAAGTACACTTTTTGTCTTAGGTGGTTACCCGGCGTTAATTTCTCCTCGTCAGATGATAAGAGATACCCTCCTATTAGTCAGGAATAGACTCAATGTTTTTGATGCCAGGCCCTGAGGGAATTTGATCTATCGCTGAAATATTTGCCTTCAAATGAACAAAGATTTTTATCTTAATAAATGGTGGCACTTACAGTTTTGCACACTTTAGAAGCCATTGATTAGCTTTCCAGTCAGAAATATGCTGGAGAGAACCAAACAGATGGTGTCTGTCTGTTTGCATGCCGCTGTTTTGAACTTTGAGTGTGTGCAGACCTTTGAAGCTTTTCTCTTCATCTAATTCACTTAACAGATCTGCAGTCATAAAATACAGCAGAAGATTAAAAAAAAAGACTTATGCCCGTTCATTGTTCATCCATGCTGTGAGTGTTGGCACAACTTGGCAGCAGTGCTGCAGTGAAAATGACACCGCTGGCGCTGGTGAATGTTACAATGTGTTTCTTGTGATTTTTATGCTGGTAACGATAACGAAAAATCTACAGTCAGATGATGTCCTAGTTGCAGGATGCAACAATCAGCCTGTGTGCTGGATATAGAGTTGAAGGTCTGAAAGAAAGCGTCTGTAAATTGATGCCTTTTCAAATGGACTGGGATCGTTGGCCCAAACACTAAGGTCACCTCTGTGAATTTCATTCATCAGTCACAAACTGTCCGGGAGCCCCGACCATACAAAGATGATCCAACCTGTTGTCTCGATTTCTTTTAACCCTTACATAACCCGGCTTAAGCAAACTGAAAGAACATTTTCTTATTTACAGGAGAAGCCCTGTGGAGCGTTAAACCCCTTCACACAGACAGACAGACAGGCTGGCGGTTTGATGATTGATTGATTGATTGATTGATCTATGGGAGAAAATTCAAGCGTCCGTTGCAGTAATCGAGCTGGTACAATAGGCCAATGGTTCTCAACCTGTGGGTCGGACCCGACAATTTAAGGACATTTAAGACCCTTTTATATCTCAATAAAAGAGAAAAAGAAATAAGAAAGAAAAGAAAAAGACCATTACTGCATCAAAAGTAAACAACAAACAATCCACGAGTTTCCAACGCCCCATAGTGCATTGCGCAGACGCTGTACCGAGCTTCCGGCGCCGCAGCCGAGTGTGATTTACAAGCTCACAACAGTTGCATCTGCGACGCGACGTGAGCTTGTCTGCTGTTAAACCGGAAGTGTGGTCCAAACAGGTCCAAATAATCTCCAGTAAACTCCCGCGGAAACAGGTGGATACTATAAAATCTGGTCAAAAAAGTTGACAAATTGTCAAACATATAAGAAAGAGACAAACATTGTGAAAATAGACGAGGCGGGGGTCACGGCCTGAAAAGGTTTAGAACCACTTTAATGGGGTGTGTAGAACAACAACAAAAATACAAGTTTACATGATTATTATCAAACCCAGTCAGTCAGTGCACATAGTGTGCCTGTAAAAGGTATTTATCATCAAACAGTGCTTATGTACATGACAGGAGCTCACTGCACATCATTCCAGCAAGGAAAGCCTGCTGAGTCAGGTGCTTCTCAGGCACAGGAGCGTTTAATGAGAAACTTAAAAACAACTTTAAACAGACTTTATAACAGAACTCTCCAACTAGTCTGGACAGCTCGCTGTCTTCATCAGCGAATAAATGGACCTTAGTGGGTGAAATAATTATCACCTTGGATTTTACTGTTGGGCCGCATAACTATCCAGTATTATCTTAGTGTTATTCTTTTTTTTTCTTTCTCTCTTTCTTTTTTTTTAAAAGATTTTTTGGGGGGCTTTTATGCCTTTATTGATAGTAGAACGACAGGAAATGGGGGGAGAGACGGGGAGTGACTTGAGAAGTGTATTTTAAAATATATATATATATATTTAAAATATATATGTCAATGAATCGATTAACCACTTATGTGTCATCGCACAACAGTGTCCTGCAAAATAACAATAACAATAATCTTTTAACAACTTTTGAAACTTTTAGCCTACAGTATAATTGCATCTCCAATAGGGATCAATTGTTAACTATTATTGTTATACTGTTATTATTTTATGAAATGACCTATTATCAATTTTGTTTTTATAATCTATTAATTCGATCGGTTTGATAAACTGTTGCAGGCAGCCCTGTGTCACTGTGAGGTGATGTAATAATGAACGTTAAGTGTGGTTGCCTCGGCTACTCTTCCGTGATGCATTCTTGTTGCTAATGAGATGAGAGGAGGCAGCTATTCTGGGCACTGCTGCACGGGGCTGAGCTAGCTTAGCCTAATGGACACTGGCAACAGTGTGGCTAACCTGACGCGTCTGCCACCGCCGGGAAGTAGGCTAATGCCATACCAGTCAGTCTGGGAAGCATGACTTGGCAAAGTGTGGGTAGTACCGCCAGTGGTAGGGAAGTGACTAAGTGCATGTTACTCAAGTACTGTTGAGTGCTTATACTTTACTTGAGCATGTCAGTTTCCCCAGTACATTATACTCCCACTCCACTACATCTCAGACCTAAATACTCTTTTACTCCACTACAGATCTGTGTGACGTCTTTAGTTGCTATAGTTGCTTTGCAGATATTTAGATAATTACTACAAAATCTACATTAACCACTTACATTGAGACGTATTTTATACTTCGGCTGTGTGCGAAAACAGCACATTTAAAAACTGCCAACGCATCGCATCACAATACGCCTTTCATAATGAGTACATTTACAGATGCATCTGTACATTTTGTACATTTTGATGCCTTTTCATTTTTATACCAAGTGAAATGTTTACTGCAGTGCTTTTACTTTCTACTTTGGGGCAGTGGTGTAAAGTAACTACTTGAAAATAGCAGATCTACAAGCTCACTTTTGAGGTATTTTTTACTTTACCGTAAAGATTTCCAATTTTCTGTATTTCTGTATTTCCAATACTTTCACTTCTACTCCACTACATCTCAGAGGCAAGTATTGCACTTTTACTCCACCAGAACGATTAGACTATTTTATTTACTAGTTACTTTGTAGTTTTGATTATTATGGAGTAAAAGTACAATACTTGGATCCGAGTTGTAGTGGAGTAGAAGTGAAATTATTGGAAATTAGAAATACTCAAGTAAAGTACAAATACATCAAAATTGTACTTAAGTACAGTACTTAAGTAAATGTACTTAGTTACTTTACACCATTGCTACTAACAGAGTACTCCCATGGGTACTCCCAGTTTGTCCTCCATCTCCTCTGTGAAATCGGTCAGACGGGGGAGACTATTGATTGGTTGATACTGGACCTTCCCAGATGAGTTATATTGTATCAGCATTTTCTTTTTCTTCGATAACATCAGTACAAAAGAGATGTCAGCACAAGGACTTAGGGTTATTCAAACCGTAACGGTCTGCAGCACTTCAAATGAGCAAATGAACTATAGATTGGTTGTTTTTTCTTCTCTTCTGTGCTTGATTACAACATGCCATCTGTTTAAAGCAGCCTTTTCACCAGACAGAAAGGAAAATATGTTGTGTAGAGTTTGACGCTTGACGCTGTTAGCGTTTTTTGAGAGGACTGCAATATTTATGTCACGTGTGGGCACCATGGCTGATCTGTCTCACAAGTCAATCTCAAAGGTTGTTCAAATAAGATTTTTTTTTGTTTTTTGTTTTTGGATTTTATCCAGCAGAAACATTGAAAAACATGTGGAAAAGGAATATACCTGTAACCACATATAATATTTTTTAAGGATGTATCTCAGTCTGGACATTCACACTGAAGATGATGTCGCTCGCTGAAAATAGATCTTCAAGCTCTCAATAAAGCGCATAGTGACACACCGTGCCTGTGGGCCTGTAGATCTGCTGTTTTCGGCAAGCTTTACTCATTAGTCATTACGTACATCTATGTTGTTTCGTCCTTACCACACAGCAACCAATGCAGATAGCTCGGCGATGTCTGAATATATACGATCTGATCACTTGCAAATACAGTCAGTCAAAGAGTTTATTTGAGAAACAAATCATATTTTTCCTGCAGTCTGAACAAAGCCAGAAAGCCAGAAACCTCTTATGGCCAAGTTTCAAATTGTTATTATTTTTTGTTTTAATTGTAAACGAATGTCCCAAGTCACACAACAGTATCAAGTGTCACATTTTGAGCATGTAGATCTGGTACTTTTGCTATTTTTGAAAAGTAACTGCATGTCTTGGACATTATGAGGTTTCCACCCGAAAGAGACGATTTAGCAAGCTCAAAACGCGGTACGAAGCATTCCATGCTTTGAACGACGGAGTGAGGGGGAGAGACAGAGACAGAGAGACAGACTAGACAGAGACAGGAGCTGCTCGAAAATTAATTCTGATTCTTCCGTGTTTTCCCCATGAGGTTTGTCCCAGAAAACCACAGGGCAGCCTTTAGCGCCAGCCAGGCAGCATCATGTGATGTTTCTCTACTCTTCTTCTTTGTTGTACCACAACGCCTTACGCTTATATTTAGAAGGAAAAGGGAAAAGAAAATCACAGATAATTGATTTTCTTCTTGCACTGGGCATTTCACCCAAATGGATCATCATTAAACTCCCTACGATTTGAACAAGTGACTGGGATGTTGCAGACTTTATTAGAGTTTATTGTTTACATGGGCACGGGTAGGCTACTTAAATATTGTCATTGTTGATTGCAAGACATGATGGAGTGTCTAGGAGCAGGCTGACACCCATTTAGTTTGGGATGAAGTGAAATTACAAAATTAGAAAAAAAGTAGGGGTGTAACAGTTAATCAAATCCATAGATTTAGTCGATTATTAAATACCAGTCCTCGCCAGTTCGAACATATGTGCTCCGAATTATGTGCAATTTGGGTTATGGGATGTGCACAGTATATGAGGAGATTGAATGTAGGAGTCTCAGAAGTAATGTTGGAGAACCCAGACGTATCAGTGATGTCAGTCATCTCCAAATTTGGGCATTGTTTCAGCATGCGGCTGTTACCATTGCGGTGACGCATGCGCAGTACAGGCAGCGGTATCAGTGATGTCAGTTATCTCCAAATTTGGGCACTGATGTCAGCATGTGTGTATATCAGACAGACATCGGACAGACAAACATTCAGTAGTTTATTAGTAGGATAATCGATTGTCCATAATTTAATACAAATAATTGGATTAATAAATTATGCCTATGTTGTGCATGTAATTATAGGCTAAAGTTGGGGATAATAGCCGATATATAAGCTCACAAATTGTCACGATGTAACGCACTGTGAACTTGTAGACCTGCTATTTTCACAATTTTGGGGTTAATCGATTTAATTAAAGCTTCATTAAATACTGTACAAAACCTCCTCCACTATTCGATTAATCTAAAAAGTAATCGATAGAATAATCACTATGTGGATAGTTAGTGCAAGCCGTAGTTAAAAGTGTGATGTTTGCTCCATCAGAGGAGATGATTATTCCCATGGCTGTGGAGAGGAGGAGCCTGCGTTAGCGGTAGGAATGCTGTTCAACTGGCGCAGAAGGACCTTCCCATCTCTGTTTGGCTTTAATTAGACTGCTGATGTATTCACACAGCTGTTGTGTTGTGAAACCAGGGAATAATCTCATGTCACATTTCTCACATTTCACGATGACAACTCCTGATTTTTTGGTGACCCTGTGGCCTTTCCTCTAGCTAGCCGCTAGCTATCGTTATCCTTCAGCCAAAAATGTCTGGTTGTGTTTAAGAAGGAGCACAGCCTCTAGGGCGCACTACTGTAGCTGGGCTTTTAGATTACTTGTCTTGTAAAAGACGGGGTGCTATGATTTTATTTTACCCCTTAAAACGGGGGTCAGCAACCCGCGGCTCTAGAGCTGCATGCGGCTCTTTAGCGCCATCCTAGTGGCTCCCTGGAGCTCTTTCAAAAATGTATGAAAATGGAATGGGGGGGGAAATGTATTTTTTGTTTTAATATGGTTTCTGTAGGAGGACAGACATGACACAAACATTCTTAACATTTTCCAATGCTGTAAAAATGTGTAGAATAAATATTAAATTTCAACATTCTCTCCAGGATGCGCTGCAGGGAAAATAAACATTTAATCACGAATGCTCATTATAAGGCTTATATGAGGCTTTTAATTTTATTGCGGCTCCAGGAAAATTAGTTTTTTGTTCAACATTTTGGGTTGCCGACCCCTGCCCTAAAACATGATCATCAGGTATTATGATTATAGTGGAGGAAGATTCTTTTCAAAAAAGTGTACAGAAAGTGTTACCAAATTGTTTTTATGTGGCCACACCCACCTGTTCATTAACACTTAGACTGCCATAGTTTTGCCATAACTAAAGCTGCCAAAGTCTTTTTCCTATTGTATTTACCTGATTTTCGGTGGATATGGGAAAAGAAGCAGAGATATATCCATGTTTCTGCAGCCAGGATGAATACAACTCAATGAGTGCCGGGTGTAGTATTCCACGAGGCATCATGGGAAACTGAGTTTTTTTCGCTCACTCCTGGCCGTTGTTGGATGGTAAAAAGGGAAATAGAAGAAGGGATGAAGGGATAAAAGGGATGATTTTATTGTGTCACTAAAGTGGTGTATTTGGATTGGATTGGATTGGATTTTCATTGGGCCTTTTGACTCAGAGGCTTTCAGGAAGAAACCAAAAATACACAGGGAAGACATATTACCACACCTGGGGGTCTATCACAGTAATGTTAACTCCATAGAGACACATACAAAACAGAGAAAGTACAAAACTATGGCACCACCTCTTTAAGGAAATATTCCATTTACTAGGTTAAGCACAAACCAGGATGCATAATACAAAACAGGCCTCTAACAGGAATCTGGGTTCAAACCAGGAATAGCCTACTTTTAAACCACTTAAACCCAACTTGTTGACTGGTGTCCCCCGGGTAAAGGCCCCCTACTTTTCCCCCCCTCTATATTGCTATTTTCACAGCTTTGCCCTGAATAGGAACGGACAGATTCATATGGTTAACTGACAGACTCTCTTACGACGGTGGTGAACAAGCATCCAGCCCAGATACTGTGAGCTGTTTTGGGCCTTTAAATTTAGGCCTAGAATTATTGAATGCTTTAACCAGTGAAAAATAGCAGATATTTCAAAGCGAACGTTTGTAACTCAAATTTTGCTTCTGGGTGGTCCCTGGAACTAGATATTTTGAAATGGGGGTCTGTGGCCAAATAAATATCATTTTGGGGGTCCTTCACATGAAAAGGTTTGAGCACCACTGACATAGTAGTCTCTCAAGAACAGACTAACTGAGCTCCAGTTAAGTGAAAAGGACCTTTTCTTTGACGATGGCTGGCCAGATTGCTGACATAGAAACATAGGTTTTTTCCAAAAATCTTAGAAGGATTCAAAAGACACTTATAGAATCGGGTCAAAATTCTAATTTTCACGATTTTTCAAAAATAGCAGATCTACAAGCTTGCAGCGCGGCACTCGGTGCCGCGCTGTGAGCTTGTATATCTGCTATTTTTTAATATTTAAAGCATAAAATATTGCGTCATAATGTGTTCAGGCCTAAATGGGTTAAAGCCGAGTTGGAGACCTGCGGTGTCTCTCATCTTGTCCTTGGGCTGTTCCCCTGGCCGCCTGAACTCGGCTATCAAGGCTCCACAGCGTGACTCTGGCCGTGACGGGATTGGCATGGATCCGAGCCATGGATTATTAATCCATCTAGAAGGCCTGTTATGAAATGGCCCTGGCATGTTTCAACGCTTCCTCAAAAGGGAGGAAGAGAGAGGGAAGAGATCAGGGCTTTAAATAAATGGAAAGAGTGAGCTACAAGGTAGAGCCCTGACCCATATATTGGTTTGGCAGAAATATCAACCATTATTTGACTTTTTTCTGCAGCCTGTGCAGTCAACATTTTTAATTATTAATGACTTTTTACAAAAACATCTGTGGTCTAGACTGTTCAAAATGGGGATCGGAATCAGGGCATCGGTGGTACGAGGAGGCACCCAGAGAAAGGAGAGAGGTGGGGAAACGGTATTGGTATCAAAATATACCTCAAGTACAAAAGTAAAGGTACTCATTATGCAGAATGTCCTGTTTCACACGTTCTCAAATGTATAAAAGGTATTCAAATCTTGTGAAAATAGCAGATCTCCAAGCTCACAATGCGTAGCGAGTTCGCGACACATGTGGGCTTGTAGACCGGCTATTTTCATTTCAAATGGGCGAACTGAACATAGGGCTGGGGTGGATAATGTATGTTTTGTAACAATAATCTAAATCTTCAAAGTAACAAGTAACTCAAGTTAAAAAAGAAAGTAGTAGTGGAGTAAAAGTACAATATTTGCATCTGAGATGTAGTGGAGTAGAAGTAAAAGTAGTAGAAATACTCCAGTAAAGTAAAAAAAAAAAACACCACAAAAATTGCACTTAAGTACGGTACTTGAGTAAATGTACTTAGTTACTTTCCACCACTGCGAGAGGCTTTAATCAGATGGCTTCAGGCTGTGATAAGGCTTTATTCAACAGTTCAGGCAGGCTGCTTGACAGGACCTTCTGTTGTTATTGGCTCACAGGGTGGGGGGCCACATTGCAGCCACGGCTGCTTCTCTGTGGAGGCCATTGATACAGAACGGCAGAATGGGAGCTGCTTGGTTGGTGGTGCAGCAGGGATTCCATCGCGCTGGCGTTTGAAGAAAAGCCCGCCTTTACTGATGCGCGTAAAGAAACAGTGCTAATGAAGTGTCACTGTGCTTGACGCGAAGCATCATTGTGATCTTTATAAGATGGGTTTGTATTTTTGTCGAGGCGAAGTGTCTGCTTTCTGTTTTGTCTTTGTTGGCGTTTCTTCGGTTGACATGCAGTTCCACAGGGACTGTGCACACAATAATAAACCTCTGTATTTCATCATCATATATCTGAACATGGTTTCACTGCACAAGCAAGCATCAATGGGAAAACCTAATGGGATAGTAAGACCCCTCCCCCCCTCCACACACACACCCAGAGAGTATAATGCTTAATTTAAGCTGTTCACATTCTGCCATGCATTGTGAGCTTGTAGATTGGCTGTTTTTTTTGGCTATTTTGGAACAACAATAAAAGATTACCCGCACACATGCTCGCTTGCACGGTACATGAAAATATAGAGGTAACACACAACATTCCTCAGGCTCTCGTGTGTGTAGCCGAAACGTTGCCAATACATTACATTGTCATGCAAGCGAGCAGTGTGCGCGGGCAATATTTGTATTGTTCATGAGAGACACTGATGTGAGTATAAATGACCTTCAGACGGTGTGTTGGCAGAAGGTGGTCTCCTCTTATCTGTCTCTGGGAGCAGGGGCGTCACAGGGCGGGGTGGGTGGGGGTGGGGGGGAGTGGGACTGAGTTACTAGGGCCCAAGGTGGAGGCCGGGGCCTTAATTATTTAGCTATTGAAAAATAGCAGATATACAAGCTCACAGCGCAGAGTGCCGTGCTGCGAGCTTGTAGATCTGCTATTTTTCTAAGTTGTGAAAATGTGTGCAAATCTTTGAATATTTGTATTTTTTAAGCAAACATTTGTAACTCAAATTTTGCTTCTGGGGGGTCCCTGTAACTAAATATGTTGAGATGGGAAACATAGGTTTTTCAAAAAACCTTAGAAGTATTTGAAATATTCAAAGACTTTTCAAAGAATTTTCAAGATTTTTCCAAAATAGCATAGATCTACAAGCTCGCAGCGCGGCCGCGCTATGAGCTTGTTTATCTGCTATTTTTCAATAGTTAAAGCACAAAATGATGCATAATAATGCGTTCCCAGTCTATATGGGTTAAACCCCCTCCCCCTATGAAGAACATTCATGGGGAGCCCGCAGTGAATCCTCGTACCCAGTATCCTGTCTCTGGGAGACAGGAGTTCCCTCCTCTCCTCCCAGCTCCACTCCAACCATCTCCACTCCCTTCTCCTCCCATCTCCTCTGCTTCTCTGGTTTCTACTGTTGCAGTGTTGTGTTGGATAGCATATGAAGGAATCTCATTGACCTAGTTAATGTCTCGTCTCTGATCCACTCCACAATGAAAGTGAGCCGAGATGGAGGAGGGAGAGAGAGAGAGAGAGAGAGAGAGAGAGAGAGAGAGAGGTGTAAGGGAGATTCTACTGCAGTGACACACATCCATATATAAAGCTCACCAGCAGCCAGGAACTAGCTTTCCATGTTAAAAAAAAAAAAAAAAATCTTAAGTGTGTGTGTGTGTGTGTGTTTGTGTTTGTGTTTGTGTGTGTGTGTGTGTGTGTGTGTGTGTGTGTGTGTGTGTGTGTGTGTGTGTGTGTGTGTGTGTGTGTGTGTGTGTGTGTGTGTGTGTGTGTGTGTGTGTGTGTGTGTGTGTGTGTGTGTGTGTAGTGTATCCACGAGTTTCCAACGCCCCATAGTGCATTGCGCAAACGTCTGCATCGAGGTTCCGCCGCCGATTTACAAGCTCACAACGGGTTGCACGACGCGACGTGAGCTTGTATGTCTGCTGTTAAACCCGGAAGTTTGGTCCTGATAGTCTCCAGTAAACCCCCGGGGAAACTTGTGGATACAATAATATTTTTTACACACACACACGCACACACGCACGCACACACACACACACACACACACACACACACACACACACACACACACACACACACACACACACACACACACACACACACACACATAAAGAAAGAGAAAGGGTGAAATATGTCTTGTTGGATTTCCCAGAGCTATTGTTTATAGTACTATAAAAGATAAATCCTGGCTTTTGGGTGGAGGTGAAGACCTCAACCCTGCTGCCCAAATAGATTTATTCAGAGTGTGTAAGCTTTTAATCTGCTCCTCTAAAGATTAATCCTATATGACAGCAGAGAGATGAATATTTCAGTCCCATTTGGGGGGAAAACCTCTGCAACCGTGAGAGATGCTTTTTTTTCCTCTCCTCACACTGCGAAGCAAGCTGTCCATGAATATGAAAATGCACCCGTCAGTTTAAATCTAGGCTAGATATCGTCGTCGCCGTCAGGCAGAAACCTCTTATCTCCACATTCTCACTTTTTATGTTTTTCTGTGAATGAAAATTGAACACTTGATCGTACTACCGTGTCACGCAAAAGCGTCAAAAGTAGCAGCTCTGTAAGCTCGAAAAGCGGCGCAAAGCGACGCGCTTCGAGCTTGTAGATCTGCTACTTTTGATGCTTTTGAATTTGCATCCTGAAAAGTAACAGTTTGGGACATAATGGGGTTTCCACCCGTCAGAGACGATATAGATGTTGATTAAGTATTGTGACAGACCTGCTACTTATAACTCTCTCTCTCTCTCTCTCTCTCTCTCTCTCTCTCTCTCTCTCTCTCTCTCTCTCTCTCCTTCACCTCCGCTGTGCTGTCTCTCTCTCTCTCTCTGATTTCTGCTTTGATAAACAAAAACAAGAATACAAAGAAGAGGATTCTCCCAGCCTTTTCTGTTTTATTTTTAAATCTTGGCGGAATTCCTACGAAACAAAGCGGAGGTGTTAAGCTACAATCCTGGACTAATTGTAATGATTAAAACGTTATTTGCATATTAGTATTCTAATACAATTATTACTAGCACATCTGCAGTGGTTGGAGGTGGTCTACCTACTCTTATTATAGCAATAGTTTGTTTCCGTCATTTAGCCATGCACACAGATATGACACTTCAAAACAAAACAAATAAGCTGCTAGACCGAAAATGTGTAGGCTGAAGCCTTAGCTTATAGTGCCTACCCTTCTTACTTTATATGAAACCCTAACCCTAACCCTAAGTTATTTGAAGCGGACGGTCCACCAGATTGGACACTATATGCTCTTCATGCGTCTTTATTTATTTCTTAGAAATGTAATCAGACATCGTTGCAATTGCCTCTCTGTCTCAGGAGTAATCAAAATTACGGATTGCAACTTTAATCTGCCGCACCACATTGTTAGCTTGTAGATCTGTCCTTTTTGGCCAGCGACATTGTTGCTCTACAGGGCATAAGGTATGCTTTATTCTGTGCTGGTTTACTAGATGCTTTGTCTAAATCCAGTAGATTCACTGTTCTGTTCTGTTTAGGATCAGTTAGCGTTAGCTTGGCAGACTTTGCCAAGCGGGGTCCCTGCTTGACACTCTGCATCAAGGATTGGGGAGTAATTCCTTGCGACATTCTAGCGTCATGTCTAGGGGGTGTACTCGACTACTCGTACATCATGTGACATACTAGCGTCATGTCCAGGCGGTGTACTCGTACATCTTGTGACATACTAGCGTCATGTCCAGGCGGTGTACTCGTACATCATGTGACATACTAGCATCATGTCCAGGCGGTGTACTCGTACATCAAGCTGCCTCACGCTTCGGAAACAGGAGATAGTGTCCTGACCTACGGGCCTCAAGGCTCAAAGAACCATTAATTCCCCCGGGCTACTTATTAGTCATTTTGTCTCTCACCTCTCCTCCAAACACAGAGAGAAAGTGGTCCACAGCTCCGCTGAGATCTGGCCCTACCCGAACAATATTAGCAAATGATTTTTTTTTTGCACTGATGTCGAGGAGGTTACGGGTTTGCTTTCCAGGAAAACTCAGTGAACATTTACACAGTGAGTCCCTGGAAAGTTGAACTCATGACTGACATCTTAGTGGGAAGTATCCGAGTCATCCTCATGAATGAGCCCCACCCATGTTGTGCCCCGGGAAGGTTTTCAACCAATGCTGAGAACCACCCAGGAGACAGTGACATCTGGTTATTGCTTATTTTATTTGGTGTGTCATGTTTTGTTTTGTTTTTGTCAGTGGGTGTGTCTGTAGACTTGTGAGTGGATTTGTCGGTAGGTTTGTCAGTGCTGTCAGGAGTGGGCCTGTCACAATTATTACCTACCACAATTATTTTGTCATAATCGTCAAGAAGCTCGTCATACAAAGCTTCTAATAATCCATTCATGAAACCTTGAAAAACAAAACCTAAAGCACAATCAAACCGGGGATCTCTGTTTGTTGATCATTTCATGCAGCCTGTACAGTGTACACACTTTGTTTTTCATTTCGGGAGCTAGCGAGCTACTTAGAAACGCATCCCTGGGAGAGAGTGCATCCCTGCCTGGTCGCGATCACACCATCACACTCTCACTGCTCCATTTCTGTCCACAGATCAGCCTGAAAGCTGAGCAGTCTAAATCCCAACTGTGATTTTTCATAGAGGCGTGTATATTTAGAAGCCTGTATTCAAGCATTGTGGGGAGATACAGTATGGAATGGTGTGATTCCGTTTGAAGTAAAGTACTGTGTGTGTGTGTGTGTGTGTGTGCGCGTGCGTGCGTGCGTGTGTGCGTGTGTGTGCGCGTGTGCGCGTGTGTGTGTGTGTGTGCGCGTGCGTGCGTGCGTGTGTGCGTGCGTGTGTGTGTGTGTGCGTGTGTGTGTTCCCTCTCTGGTCCCACAGCGGGTTAAGTATTACTGTAGCAGGTTAGATGGTGAGCACTTTTATCCAAAGTGCCTTGCAGGGTCATAAATGCATGCAAAGCTTCAACATGGATGTCCCCAGAGGGAATTGAACCCATCACCCTTGCAGCTTCAGCGCTATGGTGCTATCAGTTAAGATGACGGGTATATTTAACCGCGAACAAGACAGTTGCACTTTCGACCTATAGCGTCCCTATTCTGGGCATGTCATTAGGCGAAGTTTTTGAAAAAAATAGAGAAAACAGCAGACCTACAAGGTGCGTTGTGACCTTGTACATCTACTGTTTTCACCACATAACAACTCTTATGTTGTTATTACCACCGGCTGACTGATATTATGGATGATGGTTCATATAGTGCGTAAGTGAAGTTATGAGTAGAGCTGTCACAATTGCAAATTCACACTAATTAATTGAGATTAACGATTTCATTGTGTTACTTACTGGCGTTGAACATTTCGAATGTATGAATACAAAATAGATTTCTGTTTGCCTTATAGGCTTCGTAATGAAAAGTTGCACACAGAAGATATGTACAATAACTAAAATATACATCTGTGAATTTTGTACAGAATAGCTGATCTACAAGCTTACAACGCGTCACAAAGTGATGTGTTGTAAGCGATGGGCCTAGTGGAACAGAGGGTTCACCCTCTCATCCACCTGCTCCACCAGTGTGAGGGTGGGGTGACAACCTCCCTCCCTCCATCATCTGGCACTGCTCACTAGTCTCTTAACACCTCCTCCTGCTCTGAAAGACATCTGGAAGCCCTGACACAAACAACCAGCTCCTCCCCCTACACGCCCCTCTAATGACCACTTAACCCCCACGTGTCAAACTCAAGGCCCGCGGGCCGAAGTGTAAGTTTAAAGTGGTTACCTCTAAACCATGGATACTCAAACTTCTGAACCTGTGGGACACATTACAAAAATGTCAAGGGGCCACGGGCCAGTTGATAAAATAACATTACTTGGTAACTTCTCTCTTTTATTTTCTTTATTTCCACATAACGTAAGACAAGTGCAATGTGCATTATCTTATGGCTTGGAATTCCATTTATATTCTGTCAATGACACAATTTGTAATCAAAGTAATTTGCTACATTTTCTCTCTTTTTAATAATTCTGTGCAATTAGCATATTCCACACAAACACTAAAACAAACTAAAGTGCATTTGTCAGCTATTTGTCTGGGTTGTTGTCTATCTGTCTGCCTGCTATATCAAGTGGGATAACATTAAAGATAGCTGTGCACATCTCTCTTTCAATGTCATTTATGACTTGGCCCACATTCAACACAAATGGCTTTTTACAGAAAATAAACTTGTGAAAATAGATAGTTATGACTAAGGAAAATAAAATAAAATAAAACAATCTACTTAAAATAGATTACCCAGACTGTTTAGCTACCAAATGGCTAATGGTGCAGTTGTTAAGTAGAGCTACAGTAGGCCTATATCTCTCTTTCGTTTGATTTGCATTAGGCCTACAATGTCGTTTTGGGTATGCTAATTGGTCGGGCAGAGCAACTGGTAAAAAAGGGGGTAAAAAAGAAGAAAAAAAAACTATTACAATCGCTGCTTTCAAGATGTTTTGGCCATTATCTCTGGAACGGAAGGTCCAATCTGCTCAGTTTAAAGCTTGTTGGATGCGTGACTTCGAGGACATTAAGCTGATGGGAAGTGGCCCGCAGGCCAGAGTTTGTGTATCATCACCTAAACCACCTAAACCCCATCATATTACAGTTGACCCGGCGACTCCCAAGGGGTCTGTACTTGTTCCCTTCCTCTTTTTTCCCCCTTTACACCAAATCTCTTCGCTGAAAATAACTAATCTAATGTTTTTCGCCTATTTTGACCTGCCCAGAATAGGGACACCAGCCATGGTTAAAAGTGATTAATGTCCACTTTTAAAAGCATTCATCGACTGAAATGAATGCTTCTGAGAATTGTTACCGCATACTGTAAATAAGACCTTCCTGCAGCCGGCACGCGTTCAGATCCGACCCAGGGCTCTTCTTCGGTGCAAAGCACCATACAACCCCCCTTCTCTCTCCTGCCTTTCCTGTCCCTCTGTTCACTATGACAAATAAAGCAGAGATGCTGATAAAAATCTATCTTTAAGGGAATAAGGATTTAATTTGTACCTTTATTTCAAACATTGGTTAAACCTTCAGGGCAATTAGATTTGGTATCATAGGATTGGACTGTTCTTGGTTTTGAGAGCAGAGATAATTTTATGTCCACATCTCAGCAGATTTGTATTTTTTCGTTGTGGTTCTTGTGCTGATACCTTTAACCCATTTAACCCATTTAGACCTACATCTTTTGATTTTAACCGCTTTAACTGTTAAAAAATGGCAGATCTACAAGCTCACAGCGCGGCACCGATTTTTTAAAAATCATGACAATGTGTGCACATCATTGAATATCTTTTTTAAGTGGCACCTGCAGCTCAGGCGGAGCTGGGCTTCCATCTGGGGGCCAATGGAGGAGGCGTCTCTCCAGCTAACAGCTGTGTAGCTCACTGCAGACTGCTGCCGACACCTGAGGTCTGAGGGCCACTTCGTTATGTTTTATAAGCCTCTGTGGCGGGGGGGGGGGGGGGGGGGGGGGGGGGCGGCGGGGGGACGGCCCGCGGGGCTTTGGTAACGGCACAATATTTCAAATGCCTCCTCCTCCGTCGCTCTATTGGCTCTCTCCGCCCACCATTTGCTCGGGCCACAAAAGACCCCATGCGTGCAGGGGGCGCGGGCCCCTCCCCTCTGGTCCCTGATGGTGAAAGGAGGTGGAGGGCAATGGGGTTTTGGGGTGGGGGGGGGGGGGGGGGGGGGGGGTGAAGTAGGCCTCATTACCAGCCAGCTGGACACCACTCTACACTGTCCCCTCCTCCACCCCCACACCCAAACCCAGTCCAAGCCTGTCTGACATGCACTAATAAGGCTCCATTGTCTAGTGGTCCCCCCCCCGTTAACGAGCAGAGAGGCGATCCATGCAGGGGCCACCCCTGTGGAGTCTATCGAGACAGATCAAGAATTATAATGTTATTATCACAAGGATCAGTTTATCTCCACTGATGTGTTCTTCAGCAGTTGCAGGAGGACCACAGGCACCCCTTGAAAAAGCACCATGAGTCACACATGATTATGAGTACTTCTCCAGTTCCTCAACGAGACGCTAATCATGAATGAATCAAGGGCTAATTAGCTGTTGATAAGAGCTTTAATTAATGCCTAGCAGCCCTTTCTGACGAGGCTGTTTACAGGAATAAGTGTGGAACGGCCCAAATTAATCGATTGTGTTCCCTTACACACTGCTCCACCGAAGATGAGATTTGACCCAGGGAAGATAAAATGTTAGATGCAAGGTTGTATCCGGGCTTTCACAGCAGACTGCTCCAGTGATCTGTATTCTTCACTTGTCTTAGCTTGTTATATCTGCCCTGGCAAGAACACCATGGTGGCAGATGTAGAATCTCTTTGCCCACTCTGTGATTTGTCAGCGTTATTTTGCCTCGGGGGCCCAAGTCAAAGGCTGGAAGGTCCAATCTAATCTTTCTCCTCGGGAGTCAGTGTGGTGAAGAGCAAAGTGTGACTCCCCCCCCACACACACACACACACACACACACACACCCCTTCCCCCTTTGCACTCCTGTTGCTTGGCCCCAGGGGCGTCACACCACATTCTGGGCCCTGGGTACAAGGATTCACTGCGGGCCCCCCATGAATGTTAACTATTGAAAAATAGCAGATATACAAGCTCACAGTGCGGCACCGAGTGCCGCGCTGCGAGCTTGTAGATCTGGTTTTTTTTTTTATCGTGAAAATGTGTGTAAGAAACCTATGTCAAGGACACCCAAGATGATATGTATTTGGCCACGGACCCCGATCTCAAAATATTTAGTCCCAGGGACCCCCAGAAGCAAAATTTGAGTTAGAAATGTTCGCTTAAAAAATACATATATTCAAAGATTTTCACACATTTTCAAAAAATAGCAGATCTACAAGCTCGCAGCGCGGCTGTGAGCTTGTAGATCTGCTATTTTTCAATAGATAAAGTTATTAGGGCCCCTCCACCTTGGGCCCCAGTAACTCAGTCCCACTTTCCTACCCCTTGTGACACCCCTGCTTGGCCCTCTCTCTCTCTCTCTTCGTTCTGTTCTGTCTTCCTACACATTACACATTGGCGCCCTGCCAATCTCACCATCCCAGAATACTCACAGGACCCGCTGGGTGGTGAGTTTGCAGGCTGGGTGACATCATAGGCTCTGGGGATGGCCACGCTGCTGGGGTGTCATTTATAGTTGTTAGTGTGCCCCCCCGGCCTCCTCCCCTCCCAGCCTGATGTACGGCGCGGTGGCGTCTATGTGCTCAGGCCGGGACATTTATATCACCACTTCTGCTTATAGCTAACGGGTGCAAGTGAAAGTTCGGAGAGTGGAGGGTTCTTGTTGGGATTTGTCATGTGACTCATGAGGTGGATTTTAGTGATAATTAATTCAGTGGTGGAAAAAGCAACATTTGTTACTTAAAGGACAACTTTAGTTTTTTACAACAAGGGTTCATATTTTAGATTGTAATTAAAGAATATGAAAGATGAGCGTTAAAAGTATTTCATTTACTTCTTTCTATTGTTTTAGTGATTCTTATTTCAGTGTTTGGGGGCATGCGTACAAGTGGCTAAATATGTCATTTTACACAGGATAAGCCCATTCCCAAGATACAACGCAACCTTTCATGGTTGGATGTGACTTATGGGGGCTAGAAGTGTTACTGTAAATAGCAATAAAGAAACTGCTGGCTTATTGTGTCTAAAAAGACATATTTAGCCACTTGTACGCATGCCCCCATGGGTACGCATGCCCCACATTTTAGCACGCTAAAACGATAGAACGAAGTAAATGAAAACATTTTAACACTCAATTTTTCTTTTCTCTAATTACAATCTAAAATATGAACCCTTGTTGTAAAAAAACAAAGTTGTCCTTTAAGTACTCTGTTACAAGTAAAAGTCCAGAATTCAAAATGTACTTGAGTAAAAGTATGAAAGTTTTGGCATTAAAATGTACTTAAAGTAACAAACGTAAAAGTGCAAAATGTTTGAAAATAGCAGATCCACAAGCTCACAAAGCGTCACATCGCGACGAGTTGTCACAAAGCGTTGTGAGCTTGTAGATCGGCTATTTTCAAATAGCCAAGGTATAAAATAGGGCTAAAGTGGATTAATGTATGTTTTATAATATAATCATTTATATCTGCAAAGTAGCTAGTAACTAAAGTTTTCAAATAAATGTAGTGGAATAAAAGTAAAATACTCAAGTAAAGTACAAATACCTCAAAACTGTACTTATGTAAATGTACTTACCGGTAGTTACTTTACACCACTGAATTCATTTCACAGAGAGTCATGGTTAAGCGCCTCTCAGGTGTCAGGTGTACCACGTACTGTAGCCTGTACCTTTATTTATCCAGCAGAGGATTCTGCTGAGCACGCTGGGTCTTTTTCAGCAACGTCCCTGCGCTGCACATTCATAGTGCACACGCATGCTGTAGGCACATGGGGAGCTGAGCTGTAGAACTGCAGTCTGAAGTCTCGGAGATGATGACTGCATTAACCGCTTAAAACCTTAGAACATTCTTGTGTGTTGTGTTTTTTTTTTTCTTTTTTTACGTTGTTGTACTTCCTTTTGTTTTGCTTGTTTTGTCTGTAGGTAGTCTGTTGTTGTCCTGTGTATGTTGTTTGATATGTTTTTTGAAAAAATGAAAAACCAAATAAAAATATTGTTTAAAAAAAAAAAAAAAAACCTTAGAAAATAGCTAGTCTACAAGCGTTGTGTAGTGAGCCTGTACAATAGATATGCTATTTTCACCGAGTGGTCGCCTATTTTGACATCCACAGAACAGGGATGTTTCACTGCCCCCGCTTCAAATGGCCACAGTCACATCTGCAGGTTCAACACGACATCTTCTGTAATCCTAACAGTTTAATTAACAAAACATTACATGCGTCAATTCTTTTTTTATTTATTTTTAAATTTTTAGATGATTAGATGATGATGACCTGAGAGGTCTGGATGGAATGTATTCAGTGCTTTCATATACTTTTAGGGGGGGAGGGGGTAGACCTGTAAAGACAACGATAATAGTACTCAACTCAAGGCTACTGAAGATGAATGCATGGGCACCTTTTTTTCCAATTCCCGCAGGGATGTAAGCCCCTTTAAATCCTTGATCATGGTCAGTTCGTCCAGCATGACCTTTCATATCCTGTTTATAGCAGCGACATCACTCAACACTTTCCCTGTATGGCCAATAGCAGCTTGGGACCCCAGCCATGACCCTGGAGGGGGGGTTGCCAGTTCTGCACTTGTCATCTCTATAGATCATCAAGCGGACTAAATCAGGCCACTGTAGCCTGGCCATTTATCAAGGATGCCATAGTTGGCTTTTAAAGGGTAAAGACCTCTTTTGTGAAAAGGACACTATAGAAAATACTGTAGACAAATCCAGGGCACGCCTCTCAGAAACAGGTAGAAAAGGCCGCTTTTAGAGCCTCTTGTATGGGATTTTAGGTGGAGTTTAGAAATGCACCTGGGTCATTGCGGCACAGAGAGGAATTCCTCAGGGTAAAAATGTGCAAAGCTGAATAATCAGTGCAACTAGTTTTAGCGCAGAGGCCCATGTACTCCAACAGTATAGCTATGTACAGTAAGTGAATCTGATTTTGTCAACATTGTTGTGATGTTTAACCCGTTGAGTCTTCTAAATCAGTAGTTCTCACACATTCTAGTGCCAAGAACCCCAAAAATGTTACGTGTTTGGCCGTGCAGCCCCCATCAGAAAACGTTTTGTACCAGGGACACCCACAGAAGAAGATTAAACATCTTTCAGAAATGCTACAAGCCCATCTACTATGTTTGAGAAACCACTGTTTAAATCCTAAGAGTTTTCTGGAAAACTTATGTTGCTATAGGACTATGGCTAAAATATATAATGACCCAGATGCTTCTAAGTCAGGGGTCTTCAACGTTTTCAGGCCAAGGACCCCTTAGCTGAGAAAGAGATGAAGCAGGGACCCCCAACAACCTTTTCAGAGATTCCATATAGTTTCATTGTTTGACAGCACGATATCGATCATCAGTGTAGTTTGGACTCATGTTAATTTGTGTTTTCAGATATTTAACCACTTGAACCGTCATTACTTAATAATCTTGACCTTGTACTTAGTCTGCTCTTTTTCCCCCCGCCCTACACCAAAGCTCTTTGCCAAAAATAGCAGATCTATAAGCTCACAACGCCTCGCAGCAAGTTCTCAGAATAAGGACACTAGGGTTCAAGTGGTTAATATAAAAAAAATAAGAAAAAAAGTTTCTATCGCACAAAGATTTGGAGGACTCCCTGTAGTAACTCTGAGGACCCCCTAGGGTTCCCGGACCCCCTGTTGAAGACCCCTGTTCTAAGTCCATGTGTGATATTTGATGTCAGAGGGTTCAGTCTGGTTCCTGATCTGGGCTCATGTGTAGCACCTCTTTCCCCTGGATGGAATCCCTACAGTGTCTCCCCCCCCCTCTCTGGGAAAGTGTAACCTACTTCCTTCCCTTTCTTGTCTAAAAAGAAGTTGGCTACACTTGACCACCCAGCTTCAAATCCCATTCCCAGTCTTGACTTTTCCATTTCCCAGTGTCCAGCCATTCGTCACCACCACGGCAGCCAGTAATAATGGACAGCTTGCTCAGTCGTCCGGTCATTACTTACTCATATAACTACTGTACCACATCCACATGACTGTAAACTAACTTACTTGCCTAGAGTACTACTTCCTGGCCTGGGTCAGATACGGTTTAGAAAATACTGAATGTTTTTGTTTTGGCCCGTTTGGACTAGGGATGGGACGATAAGCGATAATATCGTATATCGTGATAAAATACACTCACGATAATCGCATTGTGGAGATTTCATTTATCGTGATATCGTCCTCCGTCACTGGGTTCAATTCACCTTTTACTGAGCTGCATATCCGGTACCGCTTGAACCCTCTCGAATTGGTAAAAGGTACTTATAATTATACGTACTTGATACAGTCTTTTTTTTCACTCTCTATCAAAAAAATAGCCGATCTACAAGCTCGTGAGCTTGTGAGCTTGTAGATCGGCTATTTTTTGGCAAAAGTTCCGCCCAAGGATAATGGATTTTGATTATCGCGATAATATCGTAAATAGCGATTTCTTTTGTCTCAATAATCATAATATGAAATGTTCATATCGTCCCATCCCTAGTTTGGACCATCTGCTTTGGATCCAGCACATCTGGACAACTGGGATAACGTCTGTTAAATTGTCATTTGGGAGAAAGAAATACTTTGAAAGGTTATTGTGTTTGATCCATCTGGTACTCTACAAGGAGTAAAAAAAAGATGTTGGCAAAGAATTGATGCTGGTATCATTTATTTGCATAATAAATTAAATCATTTACAGAGTGCAATGAAGTGATTGAACTCTACTCCACATACCAGGATGTTTTTACTTCTGCAAAATAAAACATTGGTCCTTTGTGATAAACATATTACACTCACTCACACACACACACGCACGCACACACGCACGCACGCACGCACGCACACACACACACACACACACACACACACACACACACACACACACACACAAGCACGCACACACGCACGCACGTGTATCTTAAAAGCGAATTATTCATTGGCACTGGTGCAGTGATCACACCGTCAACACATACTGTACAGTATCTCTATGATATTTTCACATGGCTAGGCTAGTCGCTAGAAAACACGTGTACAGGTCACACACCTGTGCGTGGTAGTAAGTGGCCATCGTAGTGGCCCGCTGTTTGATAAACGACAGTGTGACAAGAACAGAGAGGAGGCTGGACTGTCCCTGTGATGTACGCGAAAGCAGCTGATCATAATTCATTCATTTCCTGAAGGTGTAGAACTCAAAGGAGGAACTCTCACTCTCTATCTCAGTATCTCTCTCTTTCTCACTGTCTTTCTCCCACCCTTTCTTCTGTACTGTGGGATCCTGCTGATTCAGCACTTTCCTCCTTCAAGGAGCAGCCACCAGGCACTTAATGCATCATGCATGCACAGCGTGCATACATTTGCACGAGCGTGCGCGCACACACACACACACACACACACACACACACACACGGACGCACACACACACACACACACACACACACACACACACACACACACACACACACACACACACACACACACACACACACACACACACACACACACACACACACACACACATGATGCAGCCCGTGCATTTGACAGGCAATGGAGGGGGGAAAATCTGGATGACGAATGACACTGCAGTATTAGCAGTCTTACTGTAGCAGGGAGACAGGTGGACAGCCTGAGGCCTTACACTTTCATCTTATAAAAGTGAAATTTGTTGTTTATCTGCCATCTTTTTTTCTGTTTGGGAACCCGTTCAGATAGAACCCCACAATCGACAACATTGGCGCCTAACTAGCGCCATCGCCAAGTCGTTGATGATATTTTATTGGATACTAGCATGAAATGAAGATGCTGTGTACAAAGGGGCCAGACCTAGTTTGATTCATGGAGAGTTTGACATGTGATTTAATCTAACAATTGTAAGGTTCTGCTCTGTGGAAGCGGTCCATTCCCTCAACCTTTTATGTGGTCTTTCGGTCGGTGCCAGTTGGCATAGCGGCTCCTCCATGCTGGTCTGTAGCCCGGGCCAAACATTTCCCGGGCTCGTGTTTTGTCTTTTTTTTTTTTTTTTTGGTGAACGCCAGGCGAATGGCCCAATTTTTTCGCAGCAGTACGACGGTGTCACACACACGCAGGATGTATTCTGCACAGGTAACACCTTTTATGCCATGGTTTTTTAGAAGGGGCTGAAAGGGAATTGACGGCCCAAGTCATCACTCCTTTGTGCTGTTCTTCAGTGTGTGGCAGAGTGCCACTCAAAACCAGCTTACTAGAGACAAACAGCTCTGCCCTGCTTACTGTACAGTACATGCGACCATGCGCAAAATATGTGTACAAGGACACACTGGACATTTTGTGAACATTTTTTTTTTTTTTTTTTTTTTTTTTTACTTATAATCTTTATCCCACAATTTTGTAACCCATTTTTTCACCCAGTGCCAATTGCCTATGTAATCCTGGGCTCTGCTCTCCCTCTGCCAACCTGGGGAGGCAACGGACTGACCTCATGCTTCCTTCTATGCATGAGGAGTCCAAGTTGCTTCTTTTCACCTGACAGTGGAGATTTCCCTGGTTTGGACGTAGCGCGTGGAAGGAACACGTTATTCCAACCAGTTCCTTTCCCCTCCATCAGGCGCCCCGGCTGGCCAGGGGGAGGCATTATTGAGACCAGGATTACGTGCATGTTTTTGTGAGGGTATCAACCCTAGGAGACACGGGGAGAACATGCAAACTCCACACAGAAAGGCCCTATCGCCAACCCCACCTAGGGTGTGGGCGCTGATGACGCGGAGGAGGAACACGCCGCCAGCGCCCACAGCGTCCCCCGGCGGGAATCGAACCCAGGACCTTCTAGCTGTGAGGCGAAGCGCTAACCACTGCGCCACCGTGCCTCCTTTGTGAACATTTCTGTTGTAATGATACACAGCACTAGCCTGGCCAGCCAGCCTCATACTGTGCATTCACTCACTCCTTCCTTCCCACAATATAAGTCTGGACTTTGGGCTATAGGCAGCTTGAAAAGTGGGCGGGAGTACTTGCCTTGACAGACAGACTCCTCTAACCAATCAACGTAGCAAAACATCTCTCAGCCAGTCGGAAGAACGGCAAACAAACACGTCTTTTCGGCCGATGAACTCCGCTAGCGCACACTCCTGTTCCTTTTTAATTGTTGTAATTGATTCCAACTCTGAAATAACTTCACTTATTGCTTGTTTTATTGTTTCAGCGTTAACTGTTACACTTGTTGCATCGAGGGCAGCCATGTTGTTTTGAAAATGCTGCAGCAAGCATCTACGTCACCATCTACACATAGACCAATTAGGGGAAGCTTTTCACGCAGTCACTGATTGGCCCCGATCAGAAAATGATCGGGGCCAACTTCTCATACTCGGTGCCTATCTGCTGAAGTCCAGATCTCATACTGCGGGAAGGAGGAATGAGTGAATGCAGTATGAGGGATGGCCCGCCAGGCTAACACAGCACTACATGCTAGTGCACAGTGTATCGCTATAGATAGATACAGTAGTAGTACGACCGTTACCCCAATCTGTGGCCAGGAACAGGTCTCCGGTGGCAACCCAGAATAGCGACACTGTTGACACTCGTTTTATTCACCTGGGTGTTTAGCTCTTTAGAGGACGGGTCCATTTGTCAGGGGGTCGTCCAAGGTTAACCTGAGATGTGTTGATAATTTTACACAAGGTGCCGAGGGGGGTTCCATTAGGGCCCTTAAGTGGTTTTTCCAGTCTTGTGTTCTTTCAGAGAACGTAACAGTCGATAACAGAATGCCAGCCAGACGACCGCAGCGATCCCCGGTTTGATTCCCCGCCCTGTGGACATGACATGCGTCATGCGTCATCCCCTTCTTTTTGCCCTTGTTTAACCCTGTCTCTCTCTTGACTGCCCTCTCTGAATGAATCGATAATAATTGCCATAAAAATAATCTTTAACCACTTACATTATATACCTTACATTTATTGACCCGTGTCCCCCAGGGGCCCTTTTTTGCCTTAAGTCCTGTGGTTCCCAAATTTTAGCTCGAGAGAAATTTGTCCCTGGGACCCAAACTAGTGAAAATACTTGTTAAAAGATTTTAACTTGTGAAAAATGTTGGTCCGCGACCGCCATATGGGTCCCGGCTCACTGTTGGGGAAACATATACAGGTACATGTAGGTAGACTACTAGAGTCTATTTTACACAAAATCTCTTTGCCAATTGTTTGCCTATTTTCATTGGACGTTATACCTATTAGTATTACTAGAAGCTGGGCCGCCCTTCGGGCGGCCCAGCGTCTAGTCGGCGACCTGGCCAACTCGGGAACGATGTAAATTGGGAATGAATGCCCCGCCCTTTAATGCAAACCCCATTATACCTGTTGTCATAGGACCCGTTTTGACCATCTGTTTGCCTGTGTCCATTTATGCCCATATATGGAGATATCTGTTATCTGTCTGTCTGTCTGTCTGTCTGTCTGTCTGTCTGTCAGCGTCCATTTTATGTCCATATATGGAGATCACTGCAGATATAGTTCTGGGTCCATTTTATGCCCATTTATGCCCATACATGGAGATATCTGTCTATTTGCGTCCATTTCATGCCCATATATGGAGATCTCTGTATCTGTCTGTCTGTGTCCCTTTATGCCCGTATATGGAGATCTTTGTGGTTCTGCGTAAATTTTATGCCCATATATGCCATTTGCGTCCATTTTATGCCCATTTATGGAGATCTCTGTATCCGT